>NW_024070202.1:111308484-111350207 GCF_014754425.2 Oryx dammah
AAAACTCAGCAGTGGCCACAGGACTGGAAAAGGTCAGTTTTCATTCCGATCCCAAAGAAAGGCAATGCCAAAGAATGCTCAAACTACCGCACAATTGTACTCATCTCACATGCTAGTAAAGTAATGCTCAAAATTCTCCAAGCCAGGCTTCAGCAATACGTGAACTGTGAACTTCCTGATGTTCAAGCTGGTTTTAGAAAAGGCAGAGGAACCAGACATCAAATTGTCAACATCTGCTGAATCATGGAAAAAACAAGAGAGTTCCAGAAAAACATCTATTTCTGCTTTCTTGACTATGCCAAAGCCTTTGACTGTGTGGATCACAATAAACTGTGGAAAATCCTGAAAGATATGGGAATACGAGACCACCTGACCTGCCTCTTGAGAAATCTGTATGCAGGCCAGGAAGCAACAGTTAGAACTGGACATGGAACAACAGACTGGTTCCAAATAGGAAAAGGAGTACGTCAAGGCTATATATTGTCACCCTGCTTATTTAACTTATATGCAGAGTACATCATGAGAAACACTGGACTGGAAGAAACACAAGCTGGTATCAAGATTGCCAGGAGAAATATCAATAACCTCAGATATGCAGATGACACCACCCTTATGGCAGAAAGTGAAGAGGAACTAAAAAGCCTCTTGATGAAAGTGAAAGAGGAGAGTGAAAAAGTTGGCTTAAAGCCCAACATTCAGAAAATGAAGGTCATGGCATCCGGTCCCATCACTCCATGGGAAATAGATGGGGAAACTGTGGAAACAGTGTCAGACTTCATTTTGGGGGGCTCCAAAATCACTGCAGATGGTGACTGCAGCCATGAAATTAAAAGATGCTTACTCCTTGGAAGAAAAGTTGTGACCAACCTAGATCATATATTCAAAAGCAGAGACATTACTTTGCCAACAAAGATCCGTCTAGTCAAGGCTATGGTTTTTCCAGTAGTCATGCATGGATGTGAGAGTTGGACTGTGAAGGCTGAGCGCCAAAGAATTGATGCTTTTGAACTGTGGTGTTGGAGAAGACTCTTGAGAGTCCCTTGGACTGCAAGGAGATCCAACCAGTCCATTCTGAAGGAGATCAACCCTAGGATTTCTTTGGAAGGAATGATGCTAAAGCTGAAACTCCAGTACTTTGGCCACCTCATGCGAAGAGTTGACTCATTGGAAAAGACTCTGATGCTGGGAGGGATTGGGGGCAGGAGGAGAAGGGGACGACTGAGGATGAGATGGCTGGATGGTATCACTGACTTGATGGACGTGAGTCTGAGTGAACTCCGGGAGATGGTGATGGACAGGGAGGCCTGGCATGCTGCGATTCATGGGGTCGCAAAGAGTCAGACACGACTGAGTGACTGAACTGAACTGAATATTGATACAGGAAGCTATCTTCATTTTTCTTCCTATGTAGTGCTCTGCTGTATGAGCATATTAAGATTGATATATCCAACCTACTGTTGAAGGATATATTGGCTGTTTCAAATTTTTACTATTATAAATAGTGATACTAAACATACTCCTATACATTATATCCCCTGATGTATAATCGCCGAGTTGCAAGAGTCACTAGTTTATGGTGACTCGTTTTCTGATACGATTGTGCCAATATACACTCCTAAATGCCTTGTAGGAGAGTTCCTGTTGCTTCATTGCCTCACCAGCACTTGGTTTTGCTTTATTTTTTGCCAATTAAATGGGTATAAATTGGTCTCTTGTAATGGCAAGCTGGAATCAAGATTGCCGGGAGAAATATCAATAATCTCAGATATGCAGATGACACCACCCTTATGGCAGAAAGCAAAGAAGAATTAAAGAGCCTCTTGATGAAAGTGAAAGAGGAGAGTGAAAAAGCTGGCTTAAAGCTCAACATTCAGAAAACAAAGATCATGGCATCCAGTCCATCACTTCATGGCAAATAGATGGGGAAACAGTGGAAACAGTGTCAGACTTTATATTTTTGGGCTCCAAAATCACTGCAGATGGTGACTGCAGCCATGAAATTAAAAGACGCTTACCCCTTGGAAGAAAAGCTATTACCAACCTAGACACCTTATTAAAAAGCAGCGACATGTCAATGTATGGCAAAACCAATACAGAATTGTAAAGTAAAATAAAAAATAAATAAATTTTAAAAAATAAAATAAAATAAAAAGCAGCGACATTATTTTGCCAGCAAAGGTCTGTCTAGTCAAGGCTATGGTTTTTCCAGTAGTCATGTATGGATGTGAGCGTTGGACTGTAAAGAAATCTGAGCACCAAAGAATTGATGCTTTTGAACTGCGGTGTTGGAGAAGACTTTTGAGAGTCCCTTGGACTGCAAGGAGATCTAACCAGGCCATCCTAAATGAGATCAGTCCTGAGGGTTCACTGAAAGGACTGATATTGAAGCTGAAACTCCAGTACTTTGGCCATGTGATGCGAAGAACTGACTCATTTGAAAAAACCTCATGCTGGGAAAGATTGAAGGCAGGAAGAGAAGGGGACAACAGAGGATGAGATGGCTGGATGGCATCAGCAACTCAATGGAAATGAGTTTGGGTAAACTCCGGAAGCTGGAGATGGACAGGGTGGCCTGGCGTGCTGCCGTCCATAGGGTCATGAAGAGTCGGACATGACTGAGTGACTGAACTGAACTGAACTGAATGGCTTTAAAATATAAAATTCCCTGCTTTCTAATGAGGGTGACATTTTTCAGAAGCTTATTAGCCATTTATGTTCTCTCTAATGTGAAATGCTTGTTCCTGTCTTTTCCCATCTTTCTTGGGTCTTTCTCTTAGTGACTCTTTTCACTGATTTTCTATTATCTTCCTATTACTGCTTTATGACATGGTTATACTTCAGACACAAAACTTCTGTCTGTTGTATCTGTTGCAAAGAACTTCTCTGGGACTGCCAGAGGGTCCTTATGTGGGGCTGGAATGCAGGAGGACCTGGCTCCACGGAGATTCACACCCCTCAAGCCAAAACTAGTGACTCCACACAGAGTGTCAGATTCTGAACTGAGGAGGCACCCATCAGGTTAATGGTCCAAAGGGAGCACAGAAAGCCTATGACAATTCCATCCATGATGCCAGTCTTCAAGAACTAGAGTTTTAGGGACTTTCTGGCGATCCAGTGGTTAAGACTCCACTCTTCCAGTGCAGGGGGTGCAAGTTCAATCCCTGGTTGAGGAACTAAGATCCCACAAGCTGTGTGATATGGCCAAGAGATTTAAACAAACAAACAACAACAAAAATAGAGTTTGAGTGCTCTGAACAGTGGTCAGGATCTGCTAGCTTAACTGTGTGTCTTCTGAGTCACATGCAGGCATCCAGTGTTCCCTTCTTCAGTGACACTTCTCAGCATCCCAGGCGTGAGGTGTTTCTAAAATCATCCCCCGCTTCCAGCTCTGCTGCAGGGTCCGTTGGTCCAGGGGTGCCGAGGAGCTTAATGGCTACTCCCGAGCTGGGCAGCATCTGAAAGCTCTCTGCCCAGCAGTAGCCTCTGGCTGGCAGTAAACCGCCTCCCCAGCAAGGTCTCAGCTGAGCCCTCCCATAGAAGACCCGGCCCTTTCAGCGCTCAGCCAGACTAAGAAACAGCTCGGAATCATCCTACTTGTCCTGGAGAAAGCAGGTCAGCCTCGCTCTCTGAACGCGTCCCCCTTCCCCACCCCCCGCGGCTCCCCCTAGACTGTCTTCTGATGGGCAGCGCAGCAGGACAGGGCGGGTTTCCTTGCCCCCTCAAAGAGCCCTCAAGACGCAGCAAAAGAGAGACCATCAACAGCCAAGTGGCATGCAGGAGACACAAGACCTGTGAATGGTCCTCCTCAAAACAGGCCCCTCCTTGAGAGAAAAAGACATGAAAAGAAACACTCTTAAGTTGTGTCCTTCAAAAGGTGAATATGTACTATGTGTAAACTACCCCCTTGATTTTCGCTCCGTTTTCCAGACCTGAAAAAGTTACCAAAAATTAATTGCGTTGGCACATCTGAGAACATGCTTCTTCTCTGACTCAGCTGTTTAAAAAGCCTCAAGGTGAAGAGTTGTGCCTTTACTACTCCCAAGTAGAGGCTCCCTTTCTGGAGAGGGATTTGGTATATGTCTACTAGCACTGACTTCAGTGATCTGAGTTAATCATCATGGCCAACTCCAAGGAAATAAATCTCAGAATGCCACAAAAACATATTGCGGTTGACCTTCCTTTCTTGGGAAAAATAGAAAAAGAGTGTCAGAGTTGACTTCATTTTTCGGAATCATCTAAATAGAAGTGTTTTGGGTCAATGCGTGCGAAGTCGCTTCGGTTGTGGACAGGGTCCTCTGTCCGTGGGATTCTCCAGGCAGGAATACTGGAGTGCGTTGCCATGCCCTCCTCCCCTCAGGGGATCTGCCTGACCCAGGGATCGAACCCTCGTCTCTGAAGTCTCCTGTGTTGGCAGGCAGGTTCTTTACCTCTGGCACCACCTGGGAAGCCCAAGCCAATAGCATAGCACAAAATGAGGAAGAAGGGGAGACACACACCCCCTTCTATAGAGCTGACGAAACAGAACTTCTTCTTGAAAAGAGAGAATATTCCTCCAGTAGCAACAAAAACTAAAGAGCATAGGAACAAGTAAAGACTGAGTTGAGGGATTTCCCATGGGTCGCAAAGAGTCAGACACAACTGAGCAACTGAACAACAACGGGTGGTCCAATGGTTAAGAATCCTCCTGCCAATGCAGGGGACACAGGTTTGATCCCTGGTGTGGAAGCTAAGATCCCACATGCCATGGAGTGACGGAACCCATACACCATAACTACTGTGCCTGCACTCTGGAGGCTGCGCACCGTGACTGCTGAGCCCCACGCATGCAGCCGCTGAAGGCCACGCACCTGGAGCCCGTGCTCTGCAACACAAAAGCCAACACAGTAAGAAGCACAGGCACTGCAACTATAAAGTAGGCCCTGCTCACCACATCTAGAGAAAGCCCATGCAGCAACAAAGACGCAGCACAGCCGAAAATAAATACATGGAGAAAGGTTTCGAGCCTGAGTTAAATGCATGAGAATATATTTGCCCCCTTATTTCCTGCTTATCTGGACCAGAGATAAAGCAACATGTGTGCTGTGTGTGTGCTCATTTGCTCAGCTGTGTCCAACTCTTTGTGACCCCATGGACTGTAACCCTCTGTCCATGGAACTTTCCAGGCAAGAATACTGGAGGGGGTTGCCATTTCATCCTCCAGGGGATCTTCCTGACCCAGGGATCAAACTTGAGTCTCTTGGATCTCCGGCATTGGTAAGCAGATTCTTTACCGCTGTGCCACCCAGTAATCCCTAAAGCAATACAGACCTGTTAGAAATCCATCAGAACAGGGAAGTTCCAAAGCAACCTATGTGAAGCTAGAAAAGGCTGCATAGTTAATCCTCACTTTTCATCAGAGAGCACCACAAGTGGAAATGGGCACAAACCATCTGGAGCCCGAACAAATGAGTGTATAAAAGCTTTTCTGACAGAAGTTGTTAAACACACCCTTGCAGGGATTCATAACTCCCAGGAAGAGAAGAGAGAGTGAGAAGAACAGAGAGGAGCCATGCCCTGTGGGTTCTAGACTTTTTGATTCCTATGTCATACTGATTACCTGAAAACTCATGCAAAGCTCATGTGGAAACAAAGCTCTCATGTGCTTTTTAGGTGTGTACCTGGCGAAATACTCTTAGAAAAATTACTCACATTTTCAATATAATCATGACTATTTATTCTCCACTGTTTTCTTTTAAAACAATCAAAACCAGCTAAATGTACAGGTGTGAAATATTTGTCTAGCACTGTGCCATTTTGATGGAAGATGACAGATTAAAATTCTTAACAAATACACCCACTGCGGAACACTGAAGTACACTTCCAGGCAGTTTTTTTTCAGAGTAATGGATTCAATGTATTCTTGTCACCATAGCAACAAGAGGAATCACTATTATTTTCATCATAGCATTCCCAATTATTTTCTCTCACAATTTAGGCCATAGACAAAACGAGAAAGAATGATGTTGGCCACAAAACACACCATAAACCCATAATTTCCTCCCAGCAGTAAAGGTTGCTCCCAGGTAGCTAATATTTTTTGGCCATTATGAATCTCATACTAAGGTCTCTACATCTTTGCAGTGAAAAAAAGAAAAAGTTGCTTAAAAACGTGTCCTTTTATCCCCTTTAAGTTGGGGGAAAGAGGAGGAAACATTTTACCACTTATGTAAGCTAAGAAATTTTAGAACTGTTTGTTTAATTTTCAGTGAGCTTTCTTTGGGGGACTGAAAGTATTGTTGAGTAACTTTATGTCTCAAGTTTTATGGATTCTCAGTGATGAAGCAACATTCTGTTCTCTGCCTTTTAGTTGACAAATGTGGGGTAAAATAACATGGCAGCAACATATCCCTAAAATGAGAGCATCAGACACTATCCGCACAAGATCCAGGAAGAGGAACAAAATAACCAAGCAACTCTGGGTTTCAGCAAAACACAAAACATTTGACCCCAGAGAGGAATGTACTAGCTAAGTATCCAAAGATAAATAGTACTCCTCCTACAGAAATGAAAGTGAAACTCCAATAATTTGGCCACATGATGCAAAGAGCTGACTCACTGGAAAAGACCCGATGCTGGGAAAGATTGAGGACAGGAGGAGAGAGGACGAGATGGTTGGATAGTATCACTGACTCAGTGACATGAATTTGAGCAAACTTTGGGAGATAGTGGAGGACAGAGCAGCCTGGCGTACTGCAGTCCCTGGGGTTACAGAGTTGGACATGATTTAGTGACTGAACAATAGAAATGAATGCAAATGGGTTTTATGTACATGTGACCACCAAACTCAAGCCTTACAGATTTGTCTATAAAACAATGCCACAGATTTTTTCCTACCCACTGGGTTACAGGAACCAAGCTGCCTTTAGTCTCTGTCCCCTTCACACTCCTGCCGCCTCCCAGATTTCTCAGGGTGCAACTTGAGCCCAGCTGGGTCTGTTTGACAAGGGCACTAATCCCTTTCATTAGGGCTCCACCCTGGTGACCTCAGTACTTCCCAAAGGCCTCACCTCTTTGTACCAGCATATTGCAGATTAGGCTTCAACATATGAATTTGGGGTGGGAGATGTATCAGTTCAGTCTACAGCACCAAGTCAGTGTGAGTGAAATGTCTCATAAAGGCTGCTATATAGACTACACTCACACATTAACACATTTGAAGTAAGGACTGTGTAAGTGTTAGTTGCTGTTACTACTGTCAACATCTAATTTGCAGAGGAGAAAACTAGAGGCCAGGGAGGAAAATGAGCCACCTTCATACACTTACTTGAAGATAGAATTGACTTCGGACCTCACATTATTGCACTGTTTTTTAAAATCTATTTATGTATTCGGCTGTATCAGATCTTAGTTGCAACTTGTGAATTCTTAGTTGCAACATGTGGGATCTAGTTCCCTGACCAGAGATGGAACCCTGGCACCCTGCATTGAGAACACAGAGTCTGAGCCACTGGACCACCAGGGAAATCCAGGTCATCTCACTCTTAATCTTTTTCTTCTCATTAATTATAATCAGATTTCTCCTCCTGATTGCCCTTTCCAAGGCTGTTTTCTTCAAGCTTAGGAAATAGTTAAGATTTTGATGATTCCCAACAATTGAACAAGTTTCTCTTCTTATGGACTTTGTGATCTAATTTGTTATAGTGTAACAAATGGGAGAGGTCTTAATTCCATTCAATTATGCTTTCTATGAAAAAAAAATCAATATCCCAAAATTAACAGAAAGAATTTTTTTGCTTTACCAGTAGTAACAACTATTTTAGAGAAAAATGTCAGGAAATATATATACTTAAGTATATTCAGATATCTTCTAAAACACCATCAACTATTACTAATCACAGATTAATCACAATCACTCTGGTTTCCCCTACATTTTTAAAGCTAAGTTTTTATCTCTTAAATATTGGTGCTTCATGGTTTAAAAATCCAAGCCTTGAAAAGAGTTTCTAGAAGACTTTCTTCAATTATATTTGTAATTATTTTTTATCATGCATGTGTGTGTGCTAAATTACATTAGTTGTTTCTGACTCTCTGTGACCCTATGAATTATAGCCCACCAGGCTCTTCTGTCTATGGAATTCTCCAAGCAAGAGTACTGGAGTGGGTTGCCATGCCCTTCTCCAGGGGATCTTCCCAACCCAGGGATCGAACCCACATCTCTTACACATCTCTTGCATTGACTGGTGGGTTCTTTACCACTAGCAACACCTGGGAAGCACTATTAAAGTATTTTATCTTAACTACAATATATTGTTATTGTGTATGGGAAGATAGAAGGTTTAAATCATTCATTGCTATTGACTTTGAGCACCAGACGTTCCAATTCAGGGTATGTACTTAGGTCCTGACTACATTTTCATTGGCTGAGTTTTTCTGCAGATGAAGGAAACTGGATTTCAGCTCCTCAAATCTGGCTTTCTGCTCCATGCAGCTTGGCTTATGCAAAAAAAAGTCACAATGCACAATGCATGGCAGGACTGCCCTTTCTTATGCAAAGGCATCAAAGCCAACTGTCATAAACTTAAAAACATGATTCACGCATAAATAGAGAATGAAAACATGCCCAAGAATTCTTCTCTTCTTAAAGAGAGAACCAGCTGGATGGCAAAGTTGGTTCAAGGAATATTTGAGGAAATGAGTATTTAGAGGCCCTGAAAAAGAACGTTAGGATAAGAGATCAAGGTTATACAAAACTGGTTAATGTCCTACGAAGCAATAAAGCAATAACCTGTCAGTTATCTCTTCTACTACACTGAAATTATTCACATGTTTTCCAGACAAATATCTCAAGATAACATATAATTCTGTAGACTCTGGCCCTTTACTCATGAACAGATAGCAAGACAAACAAGTATATTGCCCTAAATAGTGAAATCATCCTTCAGTAGACTTGTTAAATGACATTGGAAGAATGCTCTCCTTTTTTTTCTCTTATTTCCAAATTAACTAATTAACACAGAACTAGTTTTTTTTTAATCTTTTATTAATTTCTTTTCTGAATATATTTAAATATTATAAGATAGCAGACAGACTTTCCAACAATAATCCTCACAGTTTTTCTACAGAGTGAGATCTTGCTGCCTGGGAAAAAAATTTATGGTAGGGTTGCCAGTTTAGCCAAGAAAAATACCAGACATTGAATTAAATTGAATTTTAATTTAATAAAAGTAATCTTAATATAATGTAAGTATCATAAATACATAGACAATAATTTTTAACATAAATAGGTCCCAAATATGGTACATGACTGTTTCTCTGAGCCCTTCCAGTTCTAATACTCTATGAAAACATCTCCTTAACAACAAATCATGACCGTAACAGACTTTTTTCTAAACGCACTTTGAATTCATTCATATTTTCTGCTTATCATGTTCTAAAATTCAGTGTATTTGAATACCAAACTCCATTTGGTCTGCTCTCAAATGAGCAATTTTAAATGTCACAGAGAATCCTGAAGTTAGGTGATCCAAGACAATGAGATAGCTTTGTAGCCGTAGATACCTGGGGGTTGGCTGTTGGTGAGACAGACATCATCACAAATACTCACTTTGTTCATGACCTTCCTGCGGCAAGGACTTGAATAACCCCCTATTGTTTATGCTGACCTAATTCAAAGTTCTTTGCAGCTTACCTCATGGCACTTGCTGAAAACTGGTCTCCAGCTGCTTTGGAGCTTTTGTCATTTTACCGCCTAATTCTACATCGTAATGGGGAAAACTCCCTGATCCTTTTTGATGAGATAAATTTTACTTAATTTTTTTTTTCAGGCATAACTGGGAACTTAGTGCATTTTACCCTTTCACTCTTTATTAATTGACCAAAACGACGACAAACATTTTTTCCTATACTAAAACATAGAAATTGAATATGTGTCCCATTCTGCCAAACAAATGACTCAGAGAACTCAAACAGGGGCTCTGTAACAACTAGAGAAGTGGGATGGGAAGGGAGATGGGAGGGAGGTTCAAGAGGGAGGGACATATGTATACCTAGGGCTGATTCATGCTGACTGTTCGGCAGAAACCAACAAAATTCTGTAAAGGAATCATCCTTCGGTTTTAAAGTAAATAAATTTTTGAAAAATAAAAATTTTTAAAAAGCATATCTCAGAAACTAACATCTTTGAGACCAGTGAATCTGTACACTCTCATCCTACCTATAGTAACTTCTTGTGTGGCTATTCAGTTAGTTGCTCAGTCGTACCCGACTCTTTCGTGACCCCCCAAAGACTGTAGCCCACCCAGCTCCTCTGTCCATGGGATTTTTCAGGTGTCAATACTAGAGTGGGTTGCCATTTCCTCCTCCAGGGGATCTTCCTGACCCAGGGATTGAACCTGGGTCTCCTGCACCTTCTGCATTACAGGCAGATTCTTTACAGTGGAGCCATTAATTTCAGCCAGTGAGAACACACGCTCAGTAGTCAGAGATGGATCCATCTCAGAGGAGCAGAAATATACACACAAGTTGTTCTTCAGGTGAATGACTACAGCTACATCAATAAGCAAAGCTGAGCGAACCCAAGGCCGTGTTGCCTCAGATTCTGGGAAAATGCAAATATTAGAGACTATTACTCCAGCCATGGGTGGAGTGAGAAACAGTGCATTATGGAGAACTCAGGGTCCTTAACTGAAGGACCTAAGCTACTCCATTTTGTTAGCAGAAAAACTCCATTTTGTAAGGTTCCAGGAAAAGAGCCTTTGAAAATCCAAGAGCCTTTGGAAATCCCCTGACCTCACCCCACCACCCTGGAGCCAATCAGACCCCAGACCCAAATCTCCTGACTTAACTAGTCTACCTAGGTAATGGGAACCAATCAGAACCCAGGGCCAGCCTGGGGGAAAATAAAAACCAATCAGAAACCAACACCTAACCCTTCCACAGAAGGTAACCAATTAGACATCTCCCAACCCAGAAACTTCCATTTTTCATTTCTCGCGCGAGAATACCCTATATAAGCAATGTAACCCAAAACTCGGGGCTCCTCCCTATAGCCGCTGCATCGGTGTCGGTGGGAGCCCCAGCTCGAGCTTGGTAATAAAAACTCTCTTGCTTTTGCATCGGATATCGGCTCCCTGGTGGTCACTGGGAGATTTCGCGACTTGGGCATAACATAACCACTCCCCACCTCTGGTGGTGTATCCTAATTAACTCAACCATCAGCATTTGTCTCTCCTCGGACTCTCACTAAGAGATCTAGTAAAGGACGTACTTCAACAGGGGAAAAGGGATTCAAGACAGATGGTCTGAAATGCAAGAAGGAATAGAGAACAAAGAAAAATAAACCTGCAATTAATGTACATGAATAGTAACTAAATAATCCTATGTAAATGAGTAATAACAAGGTCTAGTGAAGTTTCAAAAAGAACAGAAATACACATGGCAGAGCCAAAATAAAAAGAACAGAAATGCATGATAATGTGTGAGTCAAGAATATTAATGAATTCAAAACCATTCTAAAGTTCTCATCATCTCCAAAAGCAGGGTAAAATTACAGATTAATTTAGAATTTAAGGACTTCTCTGGTGGTACAGTGGATAAGAATTCACCTGCCAATGCAAGAGACACAAGTTCGATCCCTGATCTGGGAAGATTCCACATGCCGCAGAACAACTAAATCTGTGTGCCGCAACTGCTGAGCCTGCGTGTTGCAGCTACCGAAACCCTTGAGCCTAGAGCCTGTGCTCCCCAACAAGAAAAGCCTCCACAATGAGAAGCCCATGCCCCTCAATGAAGAATAGCTCCTGCTTGCTGCAACCAGAGAAAGCCAGCATGCAGCAATAAAGACACAGCACAACCAAAAAATTTAAAAAATTTTTTTAAATATTTAGCATTTGATAATAAATATGCAAGTAAAAGTTTCTTAGGTAACCAGTAAAAGAATAGAAACAGGAAGAATAATTTCAAAGCTAGAATTAGGAAATAATTAGATGTTGAAAAATACTATATAATTTTAAAATAAAGCAAGAAAAAGAAAGAAAAAAAAAGCAGGACAGATGGAAAGTTCAAAATGAAATGACATATTTTAACCTAAATAGATAAGTAATTTGTTAAATCAAATGGATTAATTTCTCCATATAAAAGAAAAACATTGTCAAACTGGGTTTAAAAATTTAAATTCAATTCTGCTGTTTATAAAAGACTCATCCAATAATAATACAGAAAAGTTGGAAGTGAAAAGATTTTTAAAAGTATACCATGTAAATACTAGTGAAAAGAAAGATGGTGTCTGTACAGACACAAAAGGCAAAAAGGCAATACTATAGAAAAAAGAGCCACAGCACAATAACAAAAGATTCAACTACTAAGAAGGTACAAATTTTTAACTTATATGCATGTAAGATTTAGCCTCAAATATATAAAGCAAATATTGCCGAATTATAAGGAGTAACAGAATGAGCTGCAATTAGTATGAGAGATCTTATCATCAAGCCTTATGTGATGAAGCTGAAGTAGTACTTAGAAATGTATACAACCTTAAGTGCAGATACTGAAAATTAAAGCAGTTAAAAGGTAATACACAACACATTCACCTCAATGCATTAGAAAAAGAATAGCAAAACAAACTCAATGAATTAGATGGAAGGGAGGTAGAAATTAATGAAAACCTTAAACAGTAGAGGTTATCAGTGAGAAGTAAGTGAATTCTTCATAAAAACTATAAAGGTAACCCATGAAGGGAAAAAAAAGTCCCAATAACCAAAATCAGGAAAGAAAAAGAGGTTGCTGAAGATGCTTAAAAAGGAAGAAGATACAACAGACAGGGTATGCTATTATGAAAATTTTATGTCAATAAACTTTTCCAGAAGTTAGTATTTCCAGAAAAAAAAAATATTTCTCAAAACTCGTTCACAAAGAAAGTAAAATCTTCAAGTCCCAACAAATGGTACTGGGGATGTGGGACCTCTATTAAAAAATGAAGTGCATACACAAAGATCAGTTTCAAAGGAATTAAAGACCCAAATATGAAGAGAAAAACTATAAGCTTTAAAAACACAATAGAGAAGACTAGTTTCATGACTGCTAGGAGAGATAAGCCAAAACCCAAAAGCAAGCACAAAACCAAAACAACTGGGAAGCTGTCTTTCTCTCTCACACGTGTCAGAACCAAGAAGGCAACCCACAGTCTAGAGGACGGCGACTAGTTTTAACTAGCATCCTAAGTATTGCGAAAGAATCTAAGAACATTTCTGAAAATGAAGTCATGGTATCTTCATGTTATTGCTTTCTTACGTTCACAAGTTCTGCTAAATAAATTTGGAAACTTCTCTCAGATTTCTTTCCCTCCCTCTTTTACACATTCTCTCTTTTTTTTTTTTTTGCTTCTCTTGGCGGAAGATTACTGTTTCACTCTTAACTTCAAGTTCTTTTTTCATTCTAATCCAGTCTACTCTCTTTTATTTCTTTCTATCAAAAGTATAGAAAAAGATATAGGCCTTTAAAGGTCTTATCCATGTTTATTCAATTTTTAAAGCATAATGTATGCTCATAGAAATATTTTTTGAACTGAGTTAAAATTTGTTGTGGACGTATTTCAAATATGGCTTAATATGTCTGATTATATTATGATTCTTGGTGTGGTGTGCATGCGTGCTGAGTCGTGTCCGACTCTTTGCGACCCCATGAACTGTGTAGCCTGCCACGCTCCACCGTCCATGAGATTTTCCAGGCAAGAATACTGCAGTGGGTTGCCATTTCTGTCGTCAAGGGAACTTCCCACCCCAGGGATTGAACCCACTGCTCCTGCCACTTCCCCTACACTGGCAGGCAGATTCTTTACCACTGCACCAACTTATTATAATTTATGATTGCAAATCTTTTGTTTATCAGGTCTATTCTTCCAGTGCTTATGAATGACTACATAAAAAAAATTTTAACATATACAACATGTGAGATTTTGTGTGAAAAAAACTGTTTACTTTCAGTGTTTCTCCCCAAAGCAGTCTCCTTTGCATCCCTGGAGAAAGACGTGCCTGTAAGAATATTCATATCCAGCACTCTGTTATAAAATCAAAACCCTGAGAAAATAAGAATAGTTCTGCCTTAAACTATGAGAAAACTAATGTGGTCATCAGACAGCAAAACTAATTTACTAGTGATAAGCATTTAAACGCTAAATTCTTGTCAACAATCTTTGTGTCTCTTAAAGCACAAAGTGTTTTAATCTATGTTTCATGCAAGTTAGGAAAATGCAGACAGAATAACCACTATCTGTCATTGTAATCAAATAAATACCACCTCATTCCATTTTCTGGATTCTATTCTCATTTACTTCAGCAAGACTGAACACTGGGCTGTGAAAAAGACACCTAGAATACATTCCACTCAACTGTATTTATCCCACCTTTAAGTTTCAAGGTGGAATTTCAGATTTTAAAATTGTAGTTACTACTGATGATTACCAAAGTGGGGGTGTAATGATATCCTGCATTTATGATTATTGATGCACCTTTTTATAGATTCATTTTTACGTTGAACTACTTATTTTGTATGCGTTGACGAGCATAATTGTAATTAGGTGTCTAGTTTGGTAAATGAGTATCTGTGATAATTTATGAGTGTATTTAATTTTTAGCTTGGAGTTGACATTTTGATATTGACTTGAGACTCTTACCCACCTTGCTGGATACATTTGATAACACATTTATAGTGAAGAATGCAGCTATAAATATTTATAAATGTAAAGGTAGGCCTTCAGTTTATTCATTCAGTATTTTCTTCATTCTAGTGAGCTTCTACTGCCCAAAAAGGACTCTTCAGCCTAGAAAGGAATTCCTGAATATATTTTGTCATCCTCAAGTTAAATTTATTAAAAGTGTAAGTTAGAAACCTAATTCTTTGAAAATTAAGCTCCATTTCTAGATCTTGCTATTTTAAGTATAAATCTAGCACATTTGTATGAAAAATAACAGTCATTTTGGTTTGCTCCTTTATTAGGATTTCAGTGAACCCAACTGACCGAATCATCTTCAAACATTTCACCTTACTTGGAAGATTAATTAAATTCCCTTAGACATTTCAAACTCTAATTATAAATTTAATGCACTGCTTCTCTCAAAGACTTCAAATAGAGAAGAAAATGTTCTGGACGGGGTTCACCTGTAGCACATTGTGAGACCAGAATTCATGTAAAAGTGATTTCTTAGGAGAAAATTGGGAGAAAAATAAAGAAATAGGGAGAGAAAGAAAATAAGGCCGCACAAAGGTGACAATCGGCAGGTCGAGTAACTTTGACTCGGACCCACACAGGCGCTCTGGAGGACAATCTGCTGCTGCTGCTAAGTCGCTTCAGTCGTGTCCGACTCTCCGCGACCCCATGGACTGCAGCCTACCAGGCTCCTCCGTCCATGGGATTTTCCAGGCAAGAGGACTGGAGTGGGGTGCCATTGCCTTCTCCGGACACAATCTAGAGTTGTCCCAATTAGTCCCAATTAGGCAAAAATGCTGAGTACTTATGCCAGCTGTACCTGGTGGGATGGAAATTCTCAGCACACCAGCTATGGCAGCCTAAAGAGATGCAGGAATCTCAGCCTCAGACAGAGATGCGGGTCCCAGAGGGGAAGCCCGCCAGGATCAAACTGGTAGCTCCTAGAGCACGTGGGCAGAATACTGTCCACCCCTCACCCCACTCAGATCCCTCTATGCCTCCCACGAGCTCAGTAAGCCCACAGAGGAGTGGCCGGTCACCATTTCTGGAAGCAAAGGCTTCACGGGGAGGGTTGGTGGAGCGAG
Source organism: Oryx dammah (assembly GCF_014754425.2). Taxonomy (NCBI): domain Eukaryota; kingdom Metazoa; phylum Chordata; class Mammalia; order Artiodactyla; family Bovidae; genus Oryx; species Oryx dammah. The sequence goes on from NW_024070202.1 coordinate 111,324,250, forward strand.
TTGCTGCTGGCCGGCCCGCGGGCTGTAACTGACGACTTGCTCCCTCCTCTACGCTGTGATATAACCCTTGGGGCAGACCAGCATCTGTTCGATGGGGTGCCCGAGACTGTCATCTCTGAGGAGCCTGAGTCCCTGGTTACCGTGTCCTTCTCACACCACAGTGGCTATGATTGCCTCATCACAGTTAAAAATCTAGAGCATTCTGTATCCTATATCGAACCTAGACTGGCGATTCGTTTCTTACATGATAGTATACATGTTTAAAAAAAAAAAATCTAGAGCATTAAGAGATGCCCTGTATTCTTGCCTGGAGAATGCCATGGACAGAGGAGCCTGGAGGGCTACAGTCCACGGGGTCGCAAAGAGTTGGACATGACTGAGCGACTTCACTAGCGGGTTCTAGACATACTCCTCTCTGCCCCAGATATGTAGCAATGAGCATACAGACTGACACCCTGTCAGTATATCCATACGTCCTTCTTTACCTGCTCCACTGGCAGGAGGACACCATAATGACCTGGCCAGGGGCACTCATAGGTTTAGGTAGGAGGGAAACATCATGGCATCCCGAGGAGAGCATCACACACACCAACCCACCAGACACAGGGCTGCAAATCCAGGAAGCACAAATTCCCCAAGAAGGGCCCTGAGATTGATGGTGGGAAGGACCACTCTATCTCCACCCCTGCGTTCCCAGACCTGTTATGCCCCCTCCTAGGGACAGTGCACACATAATGGCTGTTGGATAAGGTATATGCTGTATTCTGAGTACTCCATCCACAAGTGGTGACATCTCAAAGCAGGTGTCTTAGCTGGGTTTTGAGAGGACAGACTTAATGTTCTTTTGGGTCAGGAGCTGGCTCTGGTTTGTGGATGAGTTTAGCTGAAAACAAACCGCTGCTGCTCTACACCCCAACTCAGGGGTGACATTGAAAACTAGTGGTGAGGGATTTCCCTAGTGGCCCAGTGGTTAAGACCCTGCGCTCCAACTACAGGGGGCATAGGTTCAATCCCTGGTCGGGGAACTAAGATCCCACATGCCTTGAAGTGCAACCAAAAGAATTTTTTTTACAGGAAAGAAAAAGAAAATTAGTGGTGAGGGGAAGTCCTCCCAGTAGACAGGGCTTTTTCATTTTGTGGGGAGAGAAAAGCACCCTGAGAATATAAGAGTGCACGAGGACTTGACTGGATGTTCAGGACCAAGGAAGGACCAAGGCTGGATGATTGGGGCAAAGAGGTCTGAGAAGAGGCTGCTGACACGGTGGCGCATACCCGTGGGGCCCTCGGGCCTACTGTTGCATCTCCTTAGCTGTAAAGTGGCCCCCTTGCTGCAGAAAAGTGTGGCACAAGATCCCATATCAGTAAATCAGGCGTTGTGTGCCCTCAGATAGTGATGTTGACTGAGACGCTGTAGGCAAGAAATGTAAACCCAATACCCGATAGATATTTCTTTGTGGTCAGGACAAAGAAATCATTGCCACATCTTCCCAGCGTAGAAAATATCTGATGCAATCAGCTTACCACCAAGTGGCTGATTGGTCTGTAGGGACTGTACATACCTGCAGGCCAGTATTAGCCTGTGCAGCTAACAAGCAGTGTGCATGCACGCTCAGTCGTGTCTGACTCTTATGACCCCATGGACTGTAGCCCACTGGACTCCTCTGTTCATGAGATTCTCCAGGTAAGAATACTGGAGTGGGTTGCCATGCCCTTCTCCAGGGCATCTTCCTGACCCAGGGATTGAACCTGCAGCTCTTACGTCTCCTGCATTTGCAGGTGGCTTCTTTCCCACTGTGCCACCTGAGAAACCCTGCTAACAGGCAGAGCAGCAGCTAAAATAGCCTTGGTGAGAGAGTCCAGTTCTATGTTGGGCCCATGCACAGCCTCCATCTCTGCCACCAAAGCTACTCCATTCATCAGCCCACTGGGGTGGCCGAGGACTGAGGCTGACTGACATCTACCAGATGAGTCATACTGTTTATCTGCTTATCTGAGCCTCCTCTGTAGGGGATGCTCTCCAGTTGGTATTGGCATAGTGATCTCTCCCAGAGGTCCATCTGCATGCCTCTTCCCCAAACCTCTTTGCAGATAAACTTTTTCCAGGGTCCTACCAAACCAGACACCCCTCAGCCGGTACTCAGGAGCCCATGTATATGCTTACTTGTCTTTTCTCATGAATTGGAAGCTCTGTGTAGAGGATTTCCACTCACCACTGATTGCAGGGCTGTTTCTGAGTGAGGTTGTATCCCCACCGCAGCCCCAAGTTATCAAGACAACCTTCCATGAAGTAGACCGAGAGTTTTTCCTCCAAGAGTTGGTCATAGGGAGCCCGTCTGGGGCCACAGGTATAGGCTTGGGAGAAGAGAAGATGCAAGAGTGGTAAGTGACAAAGTCTGGACCACTTTTTGTGTAACTTACTTGTGCCCCTTGACATGCTCAGGCTCTGTCCTGGGTGCCACTTTCACTTCACCAAGGATTGCAGTTATGTTCACTCAGCTTTAACTTGGTAGGTCTGAAGCACCCCAGCACCCAATTCATGGTCAGCAGCTCTGATCACATATTAGTTGACATCTCATGGTCAAATGCTCAGTGCCCATCAGCATAAAAGGAGCTTTTTCCAGGGCTGTGGAGTTCTTCTGCAGGGGGCATGGCATCACTTCAGTATCCCAGGGAGCTATGCTAAGACCCATAGGGCTTGCCAGAGGCAGTGCCTTGATTTGGAATCACAGGATCTACCAAGCCATATGGCCCAGTAGCAGGGCCACTTCTTCCAAGCCTGGACCACTGCAAAGCCCTCTCTTGCTCTGGAACCCACTCAAAACTGACAGCTTGATGGCAGCCCTCCAACATGCAGGTTCTGGCTGTCAGAAGGAAAAGTGCCTGAAAATGGTAAACGGCTCTGAGAGGATGACTTCAGGAGCAGTGCTAACAGCATCTCCCACCAAAAGCATAAACTCCCTGAGCTCTTATGTGGCTTTTATAATTCTCATATCATAATTATAAATTCAGAAGATCCAGTTTTCTTAAAAGTTTCAAACATGTTAAAAATCAGAGAATACTCAAAGAATTCAAACTGTTACCACACTTGTATCAACATATTTTTAAAATATGGTTTTTTCATCTCTTACTTACTCTTTATTGAATATAATTTACTTACAACATTGTGTTTCAGGTGTACAGCAAAATGATTCAGTTATATTTTTTTTCAGGTTATTTTCCATTACAGGTTGTTATAAAATGTTGAATATAGTTCCCTGTGTTGTATAGTAAATCCTCGTTGCTTATCTGTTTTAAATATAGCAGTGTGTATATGTGCATCCCAAAGTCCTAACTTATCCCTCCCTCCCTCCTTGCTTACCTTTGTTAACCATACGTTTATTTCTGGGTCTGTGTGTCTGTTTCTGTTTTGTGTCTATAGATTCATTTGTATCATTTTTTAGATTCCACATATAAGCCATATCATATGATATTTGTCTCTGTTTCACTTACTTCCCTTAATTTGATAATCCCTATGTCCATACATGTTGCTGAAACTGGCATTATTTCATTCTTTTTAATGGCTGAGTAATATTCCATTGTGTGTATATATGTGTGTACACACACACACATATATATATGTACATACACATACCATATCTTCTCTCTCTGCTTATTTTAAACGCCTTCCTAGGGGAATGATGCTTTTGAGCAGCTATGGTTAATTGGTTGAAAACTCAGGACCAAAGAAACTCCAGACTATTAAGGGGTGTGTGGGGGTGTGGGGGGGGGGGTGTTGCACACACGCTCAGTCATGTCCGACTCTTTGTGACCCCAGGATACTGTAGCCTGCCAGGCTCTTCTGTTCATGAAATTTTCCTGGCAAGAATACTGGAGTGGGTTGCCATTTCCTACTGCAGGGAATCTTCCCAAATCAGGGACCGAACCTGAATCTCTTGGGTCCCCTGCATTGACAGGCAGATTCTTCACCACTAGTGCCGCCTGGGAATCCCCAACCAGGGGCAGAGATCCTAAGAGTGCCTGACAAAGTGCACCAGAAACTACTGCCACAGAACTCAACAAAGGACTTCATGTACTTGCCAGGTCAACAGAATTTTTGAAGTTCATGTCCCTTAGCTGGGTTTTAAGCAATCACGTAAGTTTCAATTTCTTGAAACTCAATTCCTTTCCCCAAATGGGGACTTTGCTAAAATAATGGGGACTTTCTAAAGTCCCTGGGTTTCACTTCATCTTGTTGATAAAACCTTATTGTGTCACTTTCTGGAAAGCAGATTTGAACTTACTGCCTAGTCTGCCCTTTTTCTCTTTTATTCTTTCTGTGTATCTCATTTGCAACCATTCTTTAATGACTTTACTGATACAGAGAAAATAGAAATATAACTCTGTTGTTGGGTCTCATACCATCTGAAGGAACACATGTATTACATAGACTCTCATATGTGGAACACAGCTGCTCACAAACCACCTGTAAATTATACAAAATATAACATTTTCAGTTCCTGTTAGAAAGACTTCAAGTATATTAAAAGCCTCCCTCCCTTGGATAAACAGCTGGAACCCCCACCTCCTGTCTCCCATCCATTTTCTCCATAGGGTACCAGATCCTGCTGAAGTCCCGGGGCCCAGGCTGCTAAAAACCATCTTCATTTTATGCAGAAACCTTCACCATGGTCTTGACATGCTGCCTCCTCTGCTCCCAGCCAGCAAGACTCATTTACCTAGATCCCTTATGCTTCAAAGGGAAGCATTTTTTAAACAACATTCAATGTAGTTTTTATGCAGAGAAGTTATGCTTGAACCAAAGATGAGAAGAGATAAAAGGTATAAGGAAGACTAAGAAGCCCACCTGTCGACCTGAATCTGTCCCTCTAGCTGGACCTCATCACTCCCAAAGCATCCTGCATCCTACCGTGACACAGAGATTCACCAGGACCTTCTGCCTCTCACCCACAATCACTCTGAGGTGGTCCAGATTCACAAGAGTAAGAAATAAAAATGAAGATCATAGCTCCAACACGGCTGGATCTCACCTCCAAGTATTTCAACTGATCCCAGCTCTCCTTCTAGTCCTCCTAGGTAGTCTGAATTTATGGAGTGTTCCTGCAATGTTTTTGGATTCAGAACCTGTCTCCAGGTGGCTTCCCAGGTGGCGCAGTGGTAAAGAATCTGCCTGCCAGTGCAGGAGAGGCGGGTTTGGTTCCTGGGCCAGGAAGATCCCCTGGAGGAGGAAATGGCAACCCACTCCAGTATTCTTGCCGGGGAAATCCCATGGACTGCGGAGCCTGGCAGGTTACAGTCCTTGGGGTTGCAAAAAGTAAGCTACGACTGAGCTCACACAGCACAGAGGTTTCAGTCTCCAACCTGAAACCCCTCGGGGAAACTTGGGACTTTTCTGACTCTCCCTAGCTAACAATGTTTGTTCTTCCCCAGCAAAATGTTAAATGCTTAGCCATGTGATCCAAACGTGGCCTGGCCTCTCTATCTGGATATATATTGAATATAACAGGAATGAGATAACGTGATTTTTTAATGCCTAACTCATTAGAACACCTAGTGTCTTTTATTAGGTTTCCATTCCCAGGTATCTCTGAGCCTCCATCTACGAAGAATAATGAGATGTTCCACAAATCTGTCCTATTTAAAGCTTGCTGGCTTCAGCAGTGATCTGGCTTTGGACCATGGCTGTCCACGTCCTCCCCTGAGGATTATTTCCTATCAAATCTGTACCCACTTCCTTAAGCTTTTACTATTCTCCCACAATGCACTTTATTCTGAGTCCAGGCATCCAATCCTCCTGAATTTCCCACAGAAAGCTGAGACAAGGGTTGAACATTTAATAAGATATCTTTATGAGCAAATGTCAGAAACCCTAATTAAAATTGACAAGCCAAAAAGGGAGTTACTGCTTCTAGTAACTGAAAAAGCGCAGGCATATTTTTAGTTTGGGTGTGGCTGGATTCAAAGAATGTCCACAGGAATCAAAATCTTTTTCTTGGAGCTGTTTGCCTCTGTGGAATTTAACCTCCTCGTGGAGGAGGCCCCCAGCAGCTCCAGGCTTGCCCGTCCCAGTATTAACAGGATGACTTTTTCTCAGTAGTCCTGGTGAGTTTGAGGGCTGGCTCTGATTGGCCCAGCTTGGATCATATGCTCATCCATGAGCCAATCACTGTGGCCAGGGGTGCCTAGTGCTCCCATTGGTCATCTCTGTGTCACATGCGCACCCATAAAGCCCTGGGATGAGGCCAACCCTGTGTGAAACTCTTGGAATATGTGTGGAATCCAATTGCCAGAAGGAAATGGAGGCGCTATTACCAGAATGTTCAGAAGGCAAAACAACAGATGGCCACTACCTTTGAGGATAATAGAAAGGAATTGCAATACAGAGATACTTTAAAATCGCGGCTACATATGGTTGCTTTCAGGATGTAGAGGCCCTCAAAGATGCAAGAAAGACAAAGCGCAGCAGCTGCCTAACCCCTCCTTGGAGGACCCGGCCCCCAGAGCTCCAAGACAGCTGCAGTCAGCCCCCAGGAGGTCCCCACGGCCAAAGCCCAGAATAGAAACAGGACTGCCTGGGCCAGTGCAGTCCACGGAGGGTTTCACCCTAATGCGGCAGAGCCCAAGCACCCTTCCACAATGCTGCTGCCCTCCCCACAGCCATCAGTTCCATAAGGAAAGGGTCAGAAATACCCCCAGCAGCTTTATGCTTATATGTGGACGTTTCTAAAACAAGTATCCGTGTCTTAGGGAAACTGCTGAGAACTTGCTTCTGAAATCATTTCCTAGACTCTTAAAGTTATCAGTAGAAACTTAGTGACCAGGATCAAAGGTGTGTATGATCAGTGAGAATAGGAAGCATTTCTAGTGATTAAAAAGTAAAGGTTTTTCCTAAGTGTATTTTGTCTTGATTTTACTTGAAATAGCTCAGCTATGATACTCTGGGTTTGGGGGGTTTTGTTTTTAGCTGTGAGGCATGTGGGGTCTTGGCTTCTTAACCAGGCAACAAACCATCACCCCCTTCATTGGAAGGCGAAGTCTTAACCACTGGACTGCTGGGGAAGTCCCTCAGCTGTGACACTCTGACTTCATCTGGGTAGATACTGAGAACAGCAAAGCCCTGAGAAGTACCAGAGACAATGCACATTAGAGAATCTTCAGGTCTAAAGCCCACCACCACCACCACCACCACCATCTGTGCCACACACACCCCAGCACTGACTCTATTATTGCCTCCCTTTTATGAAAGTTGAGGTTTTCAGGAGTCCTTGGAGTTCTCAGCACTTGGGTAAGCCACAGTGCCCTCACCAGGCCCCTGATTCCCAAGAACTCATCAGATCTCAATAGTCCTGGAAGAAACTGGAGAGTCAAGGATCTTTTCAAACCTCAAAGCTTGGGCTCCCTGGGTGGCTGAGCTGTGAGCATGCTGGGAAAAGGAGGTGGGCTTGGCCAGGGTTGGGAGTCACTCTTCCTGCAGAAAAAATGAGACAGTGCTCAGAAGGAAACCAGGGAGCAGAGGTTGGGGCAGCTAACTGGAGGGGCTGAGAAGGGAAATCAAGGGCCTTTTCTCTTTGAGAAAGTTTTACAAGCCTTTCACTCTAAGAAAAGCCAAAACTGTGGTTTCATTTTAAGGCATGCCCTTACTGGAAAGTCCTGGACTCTTTCAAATTACAAAGTTTTGTTTATGAAAGGGAGGGTTTGAGGTTTCACTTTAAAGAAGAATAGGGAAAACCAGGGTGATATTAAGTGTTATTTATCAACAGTTAATGATTCTATGACACCTTTGAAATATGTTCTTTTGGCCTAAATTCGTAAGACTTAGTATTAATGCTTTATTAGTTTAATAACACAGTAAAAGCAGTTATTTTCACAGAAAAATGTAATTATCTGATATCATATACTATACTATGAAAGAGAAACACCATGGTTCCATTGGTAGCTATATATACGTATATATATATTATTTCCCATAAGTAGGTCACAAGACGGAAATTTCCCGGCACTGTAGATGAAAGGGTTGCAGGATCTCTTTCTGGATTTCAGGATGAAGTTCTCCAACAGGGCTTCATGACCAAACCAGATTTGAGTTCTTTATAATGTCCCCAGATGGGGCCCAGCTGATGAGACTGCCTGTCACAGCAGTTAGATCATTTAAGTATACACAGTGTCCAGAGATTGAGGGGCAGAGCCCTTAGCACAAGTTTAGCCATAGAGGAGACATCCATATATTGATTCTACAGAAAGATCCTGATTTTTCCATAAAGGGTCACCAGTCCCCTCTGACTTAAGGCATGAGGAAATTTTAATGTTGATCGATGTACTAATCACAGAAACGCAGGTACTCCCTGAATCTAACTTGGGTCATTAAAAAAACAATTAGGCTTGTACATTAGCTGTGTTCATGCCTGGGGTGACCAGCTGTCTCACTCCTCCACCCAAAGTCAGCAGGAGGAACTCTGTCCAGGGGGAGCTTTGGCCACCCTGGGAATTCTCTGATTTACTTTCATCTAGATCCATGGGTCTTGATCAAAAGTGAGGTGCCCCAAACTTAAGATGAGAACCTTTTTAGAGGTAGTTTAGGAACGAATACTAAATGGTTTGTCCATTTCCCTGGTGGCCAAAGAGAAGCAAAGAGGCAAAACTGAAGTGGTGTTGAGAGTTGCAGGTTCCAGCTTTCATTTAAAATTCTTGGAACTCCAGCCTTTACCACCACTACCAGCTCTGCTACCAGTAATCATGACCCTTGCCACCGCCAGGGAGGGATTTGCAGAAAAAAAATATTGCCCTCTCACCCTCAGTTAGTGTTGAGCCCATTAAACTTTGAGTAATATACAAAGTAATCTAAGGGATTCTGGCGGGAAGAAAAAGAAGAAAATACCAACTCTGCATCTTTCTGTTTCCCCAGATGGCCCCAGGGCACGTATGCTAATCAAGGGCATACGTGCTAATTAGGGCATATGCTAATCAGGCCTTCCGGTAATTCCCCAAGGTGCACCTGCAAACTCCCTTCCACAGGAACTCTGTCTTCTCGAGGGGCCTGCCTCTTTCCAGGCGTCGCTTGTCATGCTAAACCAGCTGGCACTGCCCGGAAATTCTAACGTTTCTACCATCCTGACTAATCCTAAGGGATGCAGCCAGGGTCACAATGCATGATCCCTCCGCCGCCAAACAGCAGTCCTACCAGTAACTTCTGAAGAAATATTCAGTCAATGGGCTGAGCCCATCCGTGGTGATTTATGACTCTGTTAGCCTAGCCGGAGGCTCTGCCATTAGTTCCTCATAATAAGAGGGGAAATGATTCAATGAAATAACCATCCCTGGCTGTCAATCTTATTTCTGAATTTGTGATGCGGTCCCACAGTGAAAACATAACTCTCCTAGTTTAAGTAAGAGTTTTCAGAATGGTTTCCCCAATATTTTTTCTTTTTGCTTTGTGGTTTAGTCAACTCCCAAGCACGTTTCCTTTCAAAACACAGAAGTCTCTCGTTATCATCGAAGATGTGAATTCTGATTCTCAGGGTTAGTTAGTGCCACACTTCCTTCTCGGTGTTAGTTCTGGCCATATGGCGAGGGTGAGGCGGTTCATTATTACTTTTACAATGAAGGCCCCTAATTACATTTTCACTAGTAGTATTAGGCCTTCTGTTTCTCTGAGTTCCTAGGAGCTGCGGGTGGCATCATCTGCTTTACCCAGAAGTCCTGCTCCGGCTGACTTTCTGCAAACTCGCATTTAGGAGTCTGATTGGAGGAGGCGGGAGCAGGTGGACATAAGCATGGAGGGGCAGCGGGTTCACCAGCCACCCATGGCCCCTCTATCACCTCCAGTTTGCTCTGGCACTTGATCAGGACTGCCGAATCCTCCGGCTGCCTCCGGGGAAAGGTAGGACTTGATTTCATTATTTGGTAGTGAATGGCTGCCCTTCCTCCTTGAGAGCCTCTGGGGAGGATGGTTCCTTTTCCAAAATGCAAATGGGAAATCGCAAGCCTCGGCCCTAAAAAGTGTTCCTGGGAATTCCCAGGCCCTCACTGTCAATGTCAAGAGTTCTTAGCCAGGGAGGGAAAGGCAGGGATGGGGTCTCTGCCTGGGTGAGAGGGCAGTCGCCCTTTGGATCAGTTCCGGTGGTGAGTGAGATCTGGGCCGTGTTGTTGCTACGGGGAGATGGAGGATGAGTTTGTGACTCTAAGATACACGGATGGTCATTTTAGTCAATAATATCAACTCCTGCGAATCCACTTATTCACTCATCCAACAAAAGTGTGTGGTGTCTGTTGTGTGTCTGAGCACTTGGGCATAGGACATTTGAGAGAGAGAGGCTGGTTCACTGGCTACCCTAAAGAGATGGGGAAGCTCGTTTGGGAAAACAGTCCTCACAAGGCAGCCCCCTGAGTGGTCTTCTGTTTAACCCTGGAGTCATGTTGACTTGAAAATTTCCAGCGTAAAGCTTATCTGTTTCTACCCACTAAGGTAGAAAGAGGAGTCCTGTTGTGTGCTCTTCTCTACCAGGGAGCGTGGGCTTGACTCCCAGATGGGGTCCTGCCCACAAGAGATGTGAGTAGGAAGCCTCGTCCAGTGGCCTTTTGTTGTTGTTGTTGTTGATTATTTGCTAGTTTGTGTCTCTCTGTGACCCCCAGGGAGCCCACCAGGCTCCTCTGTCTATGGGATTTCCCAGGCAAGAATACTAGAGTGGGGTGCCATTTCCTCCTCCAGGGTTGGCCCTTTGGCGCAGCACCAAACACCTTCCTTAGGCACATCGTGCACCTGATCACAGTATCGTGGCCTGAGTTCCTTTGTCCCTCTCCAGAAGGATTCAGACCTTTGACCTATCGTTTGCACTTGACCTCTGACACCACCTCACCCACAGCCTTTGCTGCGCCTGACTCCCCTGACCTCTCCCTCCTGCTCTGTGTGCGTCTTTGGTAGAAGGATGAGCCCTTCTTTGGATTTGTCTTGGTCTTAAGTGTCTGGCTTCCCTGGTAGCTCAGATGGTAAAGAGTCTGCCTACAGTGCGGAAGGCCCAGGTTCGATCCCTGGGTTGGGAAGCTCCCCTGGAGGAGGGCATGACAACCCACTCCAGTATTCTTGCCTGGAAAAATCCCATGGATGGAAGAGCCTGGCGGGCTTGGCAGGCTACAGTCCATGGGATCGCAAAGAGTCGGACACGACTGAGCAACTAACACTTTCACTTTCATTTTCCAAGTGTCCAGGTCCACTAGATCCACAAGCTTCCTCTTCTAGCTTCCTGCTACCAGCTTGCTTTCTTCCTGTTTTCTTGATACAGGTTCCTTTCGAGAACCCACACTCCGACTGTGGCCTGTGTACCAAACTGGTACATGCCTCAGGCTCAGGGTATCTTCTGGGCCAGTTGTTAGAGGGCAGAACGGGGCTGAGAGACCTTTCCCTGGGAACAGCTGCATGAACTGAAGGGTCAAAAGGAGGGTTCGGGCTCAGCTGCAGGTGCTGGGTGATGGGTCTGCTCCCAAATCAGGGGAAGACTATTTAGCTTCAAAAGACAATAAACAAAGAAAAAAAGGAAGAAGATGAAAACACTTCCAAGCCAGGGTTATTTTGAGGTGAACCAGAGAAATCAGCCTTTGAACAATGAGTATGAATGATAATTAAAAACATAAATGTGTTTAAAAGATGAGAAAAGATTATCACTGCCCACTCCCTTCTTTTGAAGGAGGCTACAAGTGGCTGGGGTAGAGCTGATTTAAATCTATAATCACTAGAATATGTATCCATGGCTTCCCAGGAGGCTCAGCAGTAAAGAATTTCCACATGCCATTGCCGGCGATGTAGGAGAAGTGGGTTCGATCCCTGGGTTGGGAAGATCCTCTGGAGAAGGAAATACTCACTCTAGTATTTTTGCCTGAAGAATCCCATGGACAGAGGATCCTGGCAGGCTACAGTCCATGGGGTCACAAAAGAGTCGGACACAATTTAGTGACTAAGCAACAGCAACATCTTAGCAATAGTAGTCTCTGGATGGTACTATGGGTTCCATGTGGTTTTTCCAAAGTTCAAAATATTCTGAATTTTTAAAGGAAGAAATATGAATATATTTCTATATTTTAAGTATTTATAAACATACATGTAAATATATTCCTATACATACATATAAATATATAAGTATATAAATATATGGGCTTCCCTGATAGCTCTGTTGGTAAAGAATCTGCCTGCAATGCAGGAGATCCTGGGTCGGGAAGATCTTCTGGAAAAGGGTAAGGCTACCACTCCAGTATTCTGGCCTGGAGAATTCCATGGACTGAATAGTCCATGGGGTTGCAAAGAGTCAAACACGACTGAGTGAATTTCATGTATATAAATATATGTATATACACGAATAGACATAAATATATAATATGTATGCTGCTTTTATAGTAAGATTCTTTAATTACATTTATTAACATGTTATTTTAAAGTCAAGATGATTCAGAGTACTTTTCATCTGACTCCGGGTCTGATACCTATGGAGAAGACTCTGCATGAAGCCAGGATCGGGGAAGTGCCTACTTGGAGAAGAAATAAGATGGGAAAGGCCAAGCTGGAACCGAGTGGAAAGGGACAGGCCAGGAGAGGTATCTGCTGGAAAGGAAGTAGGAGGAAAGACCGACAGGAGTGAATTGAGCTGACACCTAAGTCAAAGCAGCACAGCTGTGGCTGGATTTGCTCGGCAGAAGGTGGGTATGAATTTGTAGCGGGATGTTTATAATCCATCCACTCGGATTAGGGAAAATGGGGTGGTGGAATTGGAAGTGTCATATATATACTTAGCGCTTAAGATCTGATGCAGTCACCATGGATCTTTGCCTTGTGTTCATAAGAATGACATCTATGTGAACACTGGTTCAGGAACCTGGTCGGCAAGCGCAGCCCACGTGCAACCTCAGGGCAGGCGGAGGCGTGAGCCGGTCCAGACACTGCTTGGCCCTGGGAATGGGGGCATTGAGGGGGATTATAACAGGAGAAGGTCAGGAAGCCCCAGTCATGTATTGTTGAGTACCAGGCTTCCAAATTTGGTAGTTTGTGAACATTCACCAGGTCACTTTGGTTGTTTGGTTGATTGGTTGGTTGGGGTTTTTTTAACCCACAACCTTCTTGATTGCTTTGTCTTGGTCTTCAAACTGTTTAGACTTGTTATCATGGCAGTGATGCTTGGGCTTAACCAGCTCATGACCATTGGAATTTCATCTTATCACAGATTCCTGAGAATGTTGGCAAGAATTAGCAACTGCAAAATTACAGTAGGTCATATGCAATTTGAAGGTTTTCTCAAATCTTACACAAACATTAAATATTCCAGAGTCACAGTCTCTATTCTGTGGTTGATGCAATCGAGTTTGAAGAAAGAATTCCCCTCTTCACAGGAATGTGAACTTTTAAAATATATATATTTCAGTTCAGAAACTATTTTTTAACAGCAGTTTCAGGTTCACAGCAAAATTGAACAGGAAGTGTAGGGTTCCTATAAGTACCCAGCCTCCTTGACTGTCAACATCTCCCATAAGAGAGGCACATTTGCTACAATCTGTGAACCTACACTGATAGGTCATTATCGCCCACAGTCCGTAGTTAACATTAGGGTTCACGCTTGAGCTGTTCATTCTGTGGTTTGGACAAATATACAATGACACGTAACCACCATCATAGCATCATATAAAAGAGTTTCACTGCCCTAAAAATCCTCTGTGCTCTGCCTATCGCACTGACCACTGGCAACCACTGACCTTCATGCTGTCTCCATAATTTTGCTTTCTCCAGAATGTCGAATAGTTGGAATCACACAGCATGTAGCCTTTTCAGATTGGCTTTTTTCACTTCATAATATGGCTTTAAGTATCTTCCGTGCCTTTTCGTGTCTTGATAGCTCATTTCTTCTCAGTGCTGGATAATAACTCATTGTCTGATGTTCATTTCAGTTCAGTTGCTCAGTCATGTCCGACTCCTTGGGACCCTATGGACTGAAGCACACCAGGTTTCCCTATCCATCACCAAATCCCAGAGTTTACCCAAACTCATGTCCATTGAGTCGGTGATGCCATCCAACCATCTCATCCTCTGTTGTCCCCTTCTCCTCCCACCTTCGATCTTTCCCAGCAGCAGGGTCTTTTCCAATTAGTCAGTTCTTTTGCATCAGATGGCCAGAATATTGGAGTTTCAGCTTCAGCATCAGTCCTTCCAACGAACACCCAGGACTGATCTCCTTTAGGATGGACTGTTTGGATCTCCTTGCAGTCCAAGGGACTCTCAAGAGTCTTCTCCAACACCACAGTTCAAAAGCATCAATTCTTTGGCGCTCAGCTTTCCTCACAGTCCAACTCTCACATCCATACATGACCACTGGAAAAACCATAACTTTGACTAGACAGACCTTTGTTGGCAAAGTAATGTCTCTGCTTTTTAATATGCTAAGTTGATCATAGCTTTTCTTCCAAGGAGCAAGCATCTTTTAATTTCATTTTCCAATGTACCACAGTTTATTTATCCATCACCTAATAATTTATCTCCCTCTAGAAGTTTTGACAATTATGAATAAAGCTTCTATGGACAGCCATGTGCAGGTTTCTGTGTGGACATAATTTTTCAATTCATTTGGGTAAATACCAAACAGCATAATTGCTGTGATGCTAATAAAATAATAAAAAAAATTTAACCAAAATTAAAACTAAAGTCTTTCCTGTGTGTGTGTGCTTACTCTCTTAGTCATGTCTGACTCTTTGCGACCCTGTGGACTGTAGCCTGCCAGACTCCTCTGTCCACAGGGATTCTCCAGGCAAGAATATTGGAATGGGTTGCCATGCCCTCCTCCAGGGAATCTTCCCAACCCAGGGATCAGACCCAGTTCTCCCACATTGCAGGCAAATTCTTTACCATCTGAGCCATCAGGGAAGCCCAAAATCTTTCTTAAATATGTTTTAAAACATTTCAGTTATGTGCAATCTTCCCAGACCAGGGATCGAACCTGTGTCCCCTGCATGGACAGGCAGATTCTTAACCACTGGACCACCAGGGTAGTCTGGCCTATAGGATCTTAGTTGCAGAATGTGGGATATAGTTCCCTGACCCGGGGGTTGAACCTAAGCCCTCTGCGTTGAGAGGGCAAAGTCTCAGCCCCTGGACCATCAGGGAAGTCTCTCCTCATTTTACGTCTTTATCCTGTCTATTTTCATCTTCTTTTGTGTTTTCTCAATCTCGGTTGCCAGACTTCTACCTTATTAATCTTTTTAAAAGACAAGCTTTGGATTTTGTGTTGCTCTCCTTTGTGTTGCTGTTTTGTCCATTTTTTGACTTTGTTTAAAATCATTTTTGGGGTTCATTTTATTTAACATTTCTTGTTGCCTGAAAATTTATTCTGAGCTAAAAAATTTCCTCTGAATTCTGTTTTGGCAGTTTCCCACAAAATTTGACAAGCAGTATTTTCATCATAGCCTAATTATACATCAGAGAAGGCGATGGCACCCCACTCCAGTACTCTTGCCTGGAAAATCCCATGGACAGAGGAGCCTGGTAGGCTGCAGTCCATGGGGTCGCGAAGAGTCAGACACGACTGAGTGACTTCCCTTTCACTTTTCACTTCCATGAGTTGGAGAAGGAAGTGGCAACCCACTCCAGTGTTCTTGCCTGGAGAATCCCAGGGACGGGGAGCTAGTGGGCTGCCGTCTATGGGGTCACACAGAGTCAGACATGACTAAAGTGACTTAGCAGCAGTAGCAATTCTACATATTTCTTTACTTTTCATAACATCCAAATCCTATTAAAATCCATAATTCTTTAGAAGCATGTTATTTATTTTCCAACTAGGTTGTTACTACTTTTTAATTTTATTGCAGTATGGTTGGAAAACATTATGTTTGATATTAATCCTTTGAACTGCAGCATGACATCCTTTATGGTTTATCATGTGACCTAGACAAATTCCTAAAAAAAAAATTTGCATTTCCAAAATTGGCTCAAGAAGTAGAAAGCCTGAAGAGTCTCATAAATGTTAAATAAATCAAATTCATTGTTTAAATTTTTTATCTCAAAACACAAACTCAAGATGCATTACTGCCATGTTACTGAACTCAATATCCAGGTGATTTTATATGCAAATTATGCAAAAGTTTCATGGACCAAAAAATTCCATTTTACATAAACTCCTCTGGAGAGTAGAAAAAGAGAACTCATTCTTTGAACCCTTATAAACTTTATACCAAAAGCAAACAAGCCCACTATAAGAAATAAAAATCATAGGCATCTTATGTTTTTAATATAGGTGTAAACATTCTAACTTATATGCAGAGTGTATCATGAGAAATGCTGGACTGGAAGAAGCACAAGCTGGAATCAAGATTGCCAGGAGAAATATCAATAACCTCAGATATGCAGATGACACCACCCTTATGGCAGAAAGTGAAGAGGAGCTAAAGAGCCTCTTGATGAAAGTGAAAAAGGAGAGCGAAAAAGTTGGCTTAAAGCTCAACATTCAGAAAACGAAGATCATGGCATCCGGTCACATCACTTCATGGGAAATAGATGGGGAAACAGTGTCAGACTTTATCTTTCTGGGCTCCAAAATCACTGCAGATGGTGACTGTAGCCAGGAAATTAAAAGACACTTACTCCTTGGAAGGAAAGTTATGACCAACCTAGATAGCATATTCAAAAGCAGAGACATTACTTTGCCAACAAAGGTCCGTCTAGTCAAGGCTATGGTTTTTCCAGTGGTCATGTATGGATGTGAGAGTTAGACTGTGAAGAAAGCTGAGCGCCAAAGAATTGATGCTTTTGAACTGTGGTGTTGGAGAATACTCTAGAGGGTCCCTTGGACTGCAAGGAGTTCCAACCAGTCCATTCTAAAGGAGATTAGTCCTGGGTGTTCATTGGAAGGACTGATGCTGAAGCTGAAACCCCAATACTTCGGCCACCTCATGTGAAGAGTTGACTCATTGGAAAAGACTTTGATGCTGGGAGGGATTAGGGGCAGGAGGAGAAAGGGACAACAGAGAATGAGATGGTTGGATGGCATCACCGACTTGATGGACATGAGTTTGAGTGAACTCCAGGAGTTGGTGATGGACAGGGAGGCCTGGCGTGCTGCGATTCATGGGGTCACAAAGAGTAGGACAGGACTGAGCAACTGAACTGAACTGAACTGAAACATTCTAAATAAAATATTACCAAAACAAGTCAAAAATGTATTTTATTTTTCTAAAATGTGTTTCAGAAAAGAATAATACATCATGACCAAGTGAACTTTGACCCTGGAAAGCTAGAGTGGTTTAGCATTCAGTTCAGTTCAGTTCATTTCAGTCGCTCAGTCGTGTCCGACTCTTTGCGACCCCATGTATCGCAGCATGCCAGGTCTCCCTGTTCATCACCATCTCCCGGAGTTCACTCAGACTCACGTCCATCAAGTCTGTGATGCCATTCAGCTATCTCATCCTCTGTCATCCCCTTCTCCTCCTGCCCTCAATCCCTCCCAGCATCAGAGTTTTTTCCAGTGACTCAACTCTTTGCATGAGATGGCCAAAGTACTGGAGTTTCAGCTTTAGCATCATTCCTTCCAAAGAAATCCCAGGGTTGATCTTCAGAATGGACTGGTTGGATCTCCTTGCAGTGCAAGGGACTCTCAAGAGTCTTCTCCAATACCACATTTCAAAAGCATCAATTCTTCGGCGCTCAGGCTTCTTCACAGTCCAACTCTCACATCCATACATGACCACAGGAAAAACCATAGGCTTGACTAGATGGACCTTAGTCAGTAAAGTAATGTCTCTGCTTTTGAATATACTATCTAGGTCAGTCATAACTTTTCTTCCAAGGAGTAAGCACCTTTTAATTTCATGGCTGCAGTCACCATCTGCAGTGATTTTGGAGCCCAAAAAAATAAAGTCTAACACTGTTTCTACTGTTTCCCCATCTATTTGCCATGAAGTGATGGGACCAGATGCCATGATCTTAGTTTTCTGAATGTTGAGCTTTAAGCCAACTTTTTCACTCTCCTCTTTCACTTTCATCAAGAGGCTCTTTAGTTCCTCTTCACTTTCTGCCATAAGGGTGGTGTCATCTGCATATCTGAGGTTATTGATATTTCTCCCGGCAATCTTGATTCCAGCTTGTGTTTCTTCCAGTCCAGCGTTTCTCATGATGTACTCTGCATAGAAGTTAAATAAGCAGGGTGACAATATACAACCTTGACGTACTCCTTTTCCTATTTGGAACCAGTCTGTTGTTCCATGTCCAATTCTAACTGTTGCTTCCTGACCTGCATACAGATTTCTCAAGAGGCAGGTTAGGTGGTCTGGTAAAAGCTATATTTACCTCTCTTTGGAACATTATTTGACTAAGAGATTAAAATCATATGACTTTCTCAGTTGATTTAAAAATGGTTTATAAAATTCAACACTTTCACCATTAAATTTGTTTTTAAATGAGAAGATAGAAATTTCTTTGATTATTGTTATCTATCAAACAGTTTCAGCAACTGTTCTATTTAATGGCAAAGAACCCTAATAATGGATATTATTTGATAAGACAAGGATGCCTGCTATCAACACCCCTGTTCACAGTTGTACTAATGATTCAGCCAGTGCAGTAAGGCCAGAAAGGAAAGTAAGAGTTACAAGGGGTTGAAAAGGAAAGAACAGAACTGTCCTGACTCATTGATATGTGTGTCCACCTGGAAATTCTAAATAATAATCTAAATAAACTGTTGTATGAATGCCAACATTTATTTTGCAAGGCTGTTGGATACAAAATAAATACATGAATTCAATTACATGTCTATTTATCAGTCATGTTAGAAAAGAAAGAAAAAAAAATTTAGGGAGTCATCCTTTCCAGATTCCTGTAAGATGATAGCTGTGTGGATACGTGCTCATCAGCTAAGTCGTGTCCAACTCTCTGCAACCCCCCCTGAACTGTAGCCCACCAGGCTCCTTTGTGCATGGGATTCTCCAGGCAAGGATACTGGAGTGGTTTGCCATTTCCTTCTCCAGGGGATCTTCCCAACCCAGAGATGGAACCTTCATCTCCTGCACTGGTAGGCAGATTCTTTACCACTGAGCCACCTGGGAAACCTCCCTAGGATGATGGCTACTCCCTAAATATGAAATTCTCTATACATTCTTCAAAAGGTGTAAAGATCAGTAAGAGAGTTAGTTTAAGTGTTCTCATCACAAGGAGGATTTTTTTTACCCTTTTTTCTGCTTTTCTTGTATCTGTATAAGAAGATGGATGCTAGATGAATCTGAAGTTGTAATTATTTCACAAAATACGTAAATCAAGCCATCATGCTGTATGCCTTAAACTTATACCATGATGTTTGCCAATTATTTCTCAATAATACTCGGAGGGAAATGTGGAATAGCAAATAAATACAGTAAAAACATCAAAAAGAAGAGCAAGTGAAACAGTCCACAAAGGTACATCTGCATTGTAACTAGAACACTACAAATGTCAATTCAGGGAAGAAATGAATGCAGAACCAGTAGACCCAGCTGCAGAGCCCACAGTGGTGCAGAGTCCAGTGAAAATGACAGAATGAGGAGATTGAAGTGGGGTTCCTAGTGGTGGCAGAACACCCCAGTAAAAACATCACAGCCAGGAGGAAAGCATCTCCCTTAGGATGTGGGACCTCTCAGAACAGCTCTGAGCCCAGGTGGACTTGGCTACAAAATAATCAGAAGGAAAAATGCTTGAAAGTGGAGGGTCGGGGGATCAGCATGAGAGTGTACCAGTTCTGAGTGAAGAGGGGGGCTTGGAAGGGGGAGGCATCTTTTGAAGAAGTGAAGAAATAAAGAAAAAGCAGTGGAATGTAACATTCTCACAGAAACAAGGGAAGCATGCAACTGGAAGATACACTACCATTTTTGGCACCAAAAAATAAGATCTGCATTTTGTTGTACCAACAGAGCACCTTCTTGTATTCAAAACCCTAGTAACACAACTCCTCACTCACCCCATAGATGCTTGTGCTATTGCCAATCAAGAAAAAACAAAATGAACAGAAGTAGGCAGGCAACCTCCACATGAAGTTGCTATAAGAACACAGTGAGAATCCAAATTTATCTAACAGTAAAAAGTTTGGATTCGATCCCTGATCCAAGAAGATCCCACATGTCACGGAGCAGCCAACCTCGAGCCCCACAACTATTAAGAGTGTGCTCTAGAGATCAGGAACTGCAAGTACTCAGTACTGAGCCCATGTATTGGAACTCTGGAAGTGGTAGCTACAGTCGCTACATCCATGATCCCTTGAAGTTCTCATTTTACCCTTTTATAACTTCATGATTAGCACATTTTTACCTAATTGACTTTTATATTAACTTTTTCATGTTCAAATAATCTGTGTATATACTGTCTCCTGGCTAGACACTGACTACCCTGGCTAACTTAAGTAGAAAAGGAATTTATTGAAATGTGGCTGAAACTATTTACCACAGATTGGGACTTGAACCTGTTAGGTAGTTAGAATAGGAAAAAGGAGTCCAGAATGGCAGTGGCTAAAAGACAAGGAAGGGAAAAGCCAGCGAAAATAGAACAAAGGTAGGTCAAAGGAAGGTCCGAGGACGGGAGTGAAGACTTCAGGTAGAACAAACAGCACTCTTGGCTGGCCTAATTTGCATAGGGCAGACCCAAGAAGAAGAAAAAATATATAAAAGGAGGAGCCAATGCGCCCCCCCCCCCCACGCCCCCCACGTGCCTGTGCTCTCTCTCTCTCTCTCCCTCCCCTGTGCCTGAGCTCTTTCTCTTTCTCTCTCTCCCACGCGCTGGGGCGCTTGGGTCGACACGCCCTCACACCTAGAGGATGGATTCTCCTGCCATTTTCTAAATGAAATAGAGCTGTAACATTGATTTATAACACGGTTTGTCCAAGACCGGAGAGCTGTGACGCACCGAGGGCTTTACTGTCCATCACTCCAAATCTTTGCTGCGACGAGACAGAACCGAGGAGCATACACTCATCTGACAAACCCATGTGCTGAGGCTCAAACCCAGCCAAACTCTGCCTGGGACTCGGACCCACGTGGCTGGGGCGCAAACCCAGCCAAGACTCTGCCTGGGACTCGGACCCACGTGGCTGGGGTGCAAACCCAGCCAAGACTCTGCCTGGGACTGGGACCCACGTGGCTGGGGCGCAAACCCAGCCAAGACTCTGGGACTTGAACCCACGTGGCTGGGGCTCAAACCCAGCCAAAACCTACAGTACCATCACAGAAAGAATTCAGTGAGCGACAAAGTGATAGGTAAGAAGTGGATTTATTCAGATTCAGAGAGAAGTACACTCCACAGATAGAGTGTGGGCCATCACAGAGGGCGAGTGCAATTGCGAGTGTGGCATGGTTAGTTTTTATAAGGCTGGGTAATCTCATATGCTAATGAGTGGGAGAATGATTCCAGCTAGTTTGGGGAAGGGGTGAAGATTTCCAGGATTTGGGCCACCGTCCAAATCTATTGACAGTGCCTTGGAACTGTCATGGCACCACTGGGTGGGTCATTTCACTTGCTGATTGAGGATCAAGGTCTAGTCTGGTCTGCCATCTTGGTCCCATTTGATTCTAATTGGTTTATGTTGTGTCCTTGGGCTAGGTCATTTTTTCAAAAGAATGTGCCCTTCCCCTTTCCCTCCTGTTAAATTACTAGGTAGGAACTTCCCCAGTGACTCAGTGGTTAAGCGTCTGCCCACCAGTGCAGGAGACACAAGAGACTCATGTAGAGGAAATGGCAACCCACTCCAGTCTTCTTGCCTGGGAAATCCCCATGGACAGGGGAACCCGGCAGGCTACAGTCCACGGGGTTGCAAAAAGTCAGATACGACTGAGTGACTAAACAAGAACAGAGACTTCTCTAGTGGTCCAGTGGCTAAGACTTCACACTTTCAGTGCAGGGGCCCTGGGTTCAGTCCCTGGTCAGGGAACTGTATCCTACATCAGTTCAGTTCAGTCGCTCAGTCGTGTCCTACTCTCCGCGACCCCATGGACTGCAGCACGCCAGGCCTCCCAGTCCATCACCAACTCCCGGAGTCTATCTACATGCCACAGTTAAATACCCCACATGTTATGACTAAGACCCAGTGCACCTAAATAAAAAAGAAAATATTTTTAAAAAAAGAAAGATCAGTCTTTTAAAAAAAAAAAAAAGAAAAGAAAAGAAATGTTACTGGGTAGCTCATCAGAGGAGGATGGCTAGAGATCCAGCCTTACAAAGCCCGGCCACACTCACTCTAGAGAAATATGTTGAATGAACTCTTGCTACTGGGACCTTCAAAGTGCTGCAGCTACTCCCACCATCACAAATCCCAAGATACAGAAGGTTATGAATAGACAGTAAGGTTTCCTCTGGACATAGGCAATGACAGGACAGTTCAGTTCAGTTCAGTCACTCAGTCGTGTCCGACTCTTTGCGACCCCATGAATCGCAGCACACCAGGCCTCCCTGTCCATCACCAACTCCCAGAGTTCACTCAGACAGGACAGTAGGGGCTTTAAAGCCACATTTTGAGACAGTCACTTAGATCCATTCCTCCAAAACCCATTTCTCAAACACTTCCTCATGCTGGGCATTAAAAAGAAACAAAAATAAATGGCATGGATCTTGTCTCAAGAAACTTAAAATCTATACCAATGTTTCTGAAGATGAGAATTTATAAAAAAATTATCTGGGGTGCTAGTTAAAAACATCCCTCCCCCAGAGATTCTGAATCATTCAGGCTGGTGTGGAGCTAGGATACTGTAGACTAAATAAGATTTCCGATTTGAGAGTTGCGAGTTAAGTTTTATTTGAGGCAAAATGGAGGCAGCAACCTCAGATAGCTGAGAGACTGCTCCAAAGAGGCAGTGGGGCAAGGTCAATATATAAGGTTTTGGTGAAGGGGGAATTCGGTACAATACCATTAAACACTCATTCAACAGAAGATTTTCTGCTAGTCAGGAGGATCTAATGTCACCATGAAGGGATTTAGTGCTTTTCTAGATATGAGGAGATGCAAGGATTGGGATCATAAAGTCAGTTCCTAAAAATATCCAACTATCTAAAGACCTGTCCCACCAGACTCCCTGGAGCACAGAGTGTCTCCACCTTGAACCCCCTCAGGGGAACAGCTGCAGCATACAGGGTTCAGTCTCCTCCGAGGCAGATGGCAAATGCCCTTGTTGTTCAGTCACTGGCAATGTTCTTGGCAAGTGGCCATTTGTAGTTGACAGTACATACTTTTGCTATTGAGTAAAAGTTGTGTGCCCAACACACAGTGAAGCCAAATAAACCAAATCACTGGTGGTTGGAGCAGAGGAAGGTTTATTGCAGGGCCAAGCAAGGAGGTGGGTGACTTGTGCTCAAAAACTCCAATCTCCCCAATTATTTGGAGAGGTAAGTTTCTTCAGGCAAAATCTGGGGTGAAGACTGCAGGATGTGTGACTTTCTTCTGATTTGTTGGTGGTGAGGTAACAACAAGGTGATGCTGGAGGAATCTTGTGCTCATTCTGAAGTTACCACCTGGGTGGTAGGTAAGGTCTGGGTGATAGGAAAGGCCGGGGTGAAGGCCTTAGTTCTGCAGAAGAACTTAAAGATATTGTTATGTATATTCCTTGAGGAGGAACTCAATAGACATGAGTTTGAGTAGGCTCTGGGAGTTGGTGATGGACAGGGAAGCCTGGTGTGCTGCAGTCCATGGGGTTGCAAAGAGTCAGACATGACTGAGTGACTGAACTGGACTGAACTGAACTGAACTTGAGGAGAAACTAAGACCCTGCCCCAAGGCTGCACTAGTGTTTCTTGACTGCTCCTCTCTTGTTTCTCTATTCCCTCCCTTCCTTGATAAGCACTCACTGAACAAAAGGTTTTCTGCTAGTCAGGAGGATCTGATGTCACCATGAAGGGATTTAGTGCTTTTCTAGATATGATGGACTGCAAGAATATCCAGCCAGTCCGTCCTAAAGGAAATTAGTCCTGAATATTCATTGGAAGGACTTATGCTGAAGCTGAAACTCCAATACTTTGGCCACCTGGTGCAAAGAACTGACTAATTGGAAAAGACCCTGATGCTGGGAAAGATTGAAGGCGGGAGGAGAAGGGGATGACAGAGGATGAGATGGTAGGATGGCGTCACCAACTCAATGGACATGAGTTTGAGTAAACTCTCTGGGAGTTGGTGATGGACAGGGAGGCCTGGTGTGCTGCAGTCCATGGGGTCACAAAGAGTTGGACACCACTGAGCGACTGAACTGAACTAAACTGACTAATAACTTTGTCACTGAGTTCAAACTCACTCTGCTCACCACACAACAGCCAATAAAACCAGAGATTAGGTGTTGAGGCAAAGAAAACAACTTTATTTGGGAAGCCAACTGACTGAGAAGATCACAGACTAATGTCTCAAAATAACCATCTTTTAAAAAAATTCTTTTGATTTCTTTTTGTCTGTGCTGGGTCTTTGTTGCTTCATGGGCTTTCTCTAGTTACGGCAACAGGTTTCTCATTGTGGTGATCTCTCTTGTTGCAGAGCATGGGCTCTAGAGCCCACGGGCTCAGTAGTTGCATTGCGTGGGCTCCGTATTTGCAGCTTGTGGGCTCAGTAGTTGTGGCTCCCAGGCTCTAGAGCGCAGGTTCACTAGTTGTGGTTCATGGGCTTAGTTGCTCCTTGGCATGTGGGATCTTTCCAGACCAGGGATCAAATTCATGTCTCCTGCATTGTCAAGCAGATTCTTTACCAATGAGCCACAGGGAAACCCATCAAAATAACCCATCTTATCAGAGTCTGAATGCCCGTTTCTTTTATAGGACAAAGAAGGAGAGATGAGGAAGCAAAGTAAAATGGCCATTCATCTTGCAAAACAGGAGTATGAACATGTGAAATTCACTTAGTCATGTCCAATTCTTTGTAACCCCATCGACTATACAGTCCATGGACTTCTCCAGGCAAGAATACTGGAGTGGGTAGCCTTTCCCTTCTCCAGGGGATCTTCCCAACCCAGGGATAGAACCCAGGTCTCTCGTAATGCAGGTGGATTCTTTACCAGCTGAGTCACAAGGGAAGCCCCCAAATCTCCTCCCTTTTGTTCAGTGAAAGTGAAAGTCACTCAGTCGTGTCCAACTCTTTGCAACCCCATGGACTGCAGCCTACCAGTCTCCTCTGTCCATGGAATTCTCCAGGCCAGAATACTGGAGTGGATAGCCATTCTCTCTCCAGGGAATCTTCCCAATCCAGGGATAGAACCCAGGTCTCCCCCATTGCAGGCAGATTCTTTGCCAGCTGAGCCACCAGGGAAGCCCAAGAATACTGGAGTGGGTAGCATATCCCTTTTCCAGAGGATCTTCCTGATGCAGGCAGGGATCAAACCGGGGTTTCCTGCATTGCAGGCAGATTCTTCTTCTTTTTTTTTTTTTCTTTTTGTAGGCAGATTCTTTACCAACCGAGCTATCAGAAAATAGGAGGGATGTGTTAATTTCTTCTTTTCTGCAGCCATTCACAAGTGGGTAGGGTCAGATTGTCTCTAACAAAGACACTTTAACAGTCAAGTAGAGGGGCAAGGTTCCTTGGGGCAAGCCATTATGTATGATTAAAACAACAAAAGCAATGAAAAGCAAAGGTTAAACTCAAAGAAACAGATCCAACATGGAGTCAGAATTGGCTTTTCCCTGTAGCGTACCTGCACTTAAAGTTACAGGAGAGCTGGTTTTGACTTTTCATCTCAGTTGCAAGAAAAGGCAAAATAAAACCGTGAACTCCCTGATGTTCAAGCTGGTTTTAGAAAAGGCAGAGGAACCAGACATCAAATTGCCAACATCTGCTGGATCATGGAAAAAGCAAGAGAGTTCCAGAAGAACATCTATTTCTGCTTTCTTGACTATGCCAAAGCCTTTGACTGTGTGGATTACAATAAACTGTGGAAAACTCTGAAAGGGATGGGAATACGAGACCACCTGACCTGCCTCTGGAGAAATCTGTATGCAGGTCAGGAAGCAACAGTTAGAACTGGAC
>NW_024070202.1:111350607-111419691 GCF_014754425.2 Oryx dammah
GGCCACCTCATGCAAAGAGTTGACTCATTGGAAAAGACTCTGATGCTGGGAGGGATTGGGAGCAGGAGGAGAAGGGGATGACTGAGGATGAGAGGGCTGGATGGCATCACGGACTTGATGGACTTGAGTCTGAGTGAACTCCGGGAGTTGGTGATGGACAGGGAGGCCTGGCGTGCTGCGATTCATGGGGTCGCAGACTGAGCGACCGAACTGTGAAGTAGACCTGTCAATTTGTAATATAAATAGCCCCATTTCTGTCTATTCTGAAGCATCAAATCCTGCTAGTAGTTCTGGATAGAAGGGTCCTGGGTCTGACAGCTTTGGGAAATGCTGTCATTGATCTATCCTGGGTTCAGAGCTTAAGGGTTTAAGGCTTGGAACTTCCCTGGCAGGCCAGTGGTTAGGACTCGATGCTTCTAATGCAGCGGGTGTGGGTTTGATTCCTGGTTGGGGAACTAAGCTCTCACATGCCTGCCAAAAGAGGGTAAGGGGCAGGGTGCTTAAGGCTCGTTCTTACCCTGAAGAAGCAAAGAGTTTTTTTGTGTGTGTGTGGAAAAGAAAACATCTTTAACATTTTGGAAAAGCTATTGAAAAAAAAATCCAGGTCCAATGTAAAAGACAAGAGGCAGAACATTAATAGGATCCTGGGATGAATACAGAACAAACTCCCAGTGTCCAGAACACCAGCTACTCTGAAATGATGTATGATGCTCAAGCTTGACAGAGTCTCTCAGGTGTAAACCATTCTTACATTCCTGGGGGCAGAGCAAGTCCAAACATTCAGAGGGCTATCCAATTATATTTTGGCTCCTCTAACAGAATTGAAAAGGAAAACAATGGCAGAGTGTATGTGCCTGCTTTCAGATAAAGAGTAACAGAAAACCCAGCTCAGAGGTCCTCCCAAACAAGGGCACATATTTAATCAGGAGAAGGAGAAGTTCCAAGATAGAACAGGTTTCAGATTACCAGCTATGATGTCAGTAAGGGCCCTGTTCTTTTCAGATCCCTGCCTTGTGATCTACCTGACATTGTCTTAAAGCTGGTTCTTCTCCTCCTGGGTGTAAAGTGGCTCCCAATAATGACAGGAGCTTCTGTCTCAAGAGGGAGGAAGGACTTTACTGGACATCACAAGCAATTTCCCTTCAAGGCTCTGGAACCAGAACTTGGTCACATGTCCCTCCCTAAACTGATTCCTAACAAAAGAGAATACAATATCATTATCTAGCCCAGGGCAACAGTCCCCTATGATCCTGGGCTGTGAGTGGAAGCATGGGGACTTGATCAGCGTCAGAGCTGTGTTAAGAGGAATAAGGGAGAAATGCTGGATCAGCCACTAACGACGTCCCTACCTAGAAGCAGAGCCTTTGCTAAGTAGGACCATGAAGTGGCTGCATTAAAAATAGAAAGAGGTTGAGGACCCTTCCCAAGAACAGAGTCCAAGAATCCTAGATAATTCCTCATCCTCAACCCATTTGCTCATCAAATATTAGCTGAGGAGCTGTGTGTGTACAGAGGTGAATGAAAATGGTTCTGCATCAAGGGCCTGAGAATGGACTCTTGCCTAAAATTAAGAAATGAGTTATCCAAGGAGACACATGTGCTGGCAAAGCATTTACTGGGAAGGAGAGCAGGAAGGTAAGGGGATCCAGGAGGACTGCTCTGCCACATGCCATAAAACCCACACTCTTGGATTTTATGGTGATGGGGTTAGTTTCCAGACTGTCTCTAGCCCATCATTCTGACTCAGTGTCTTTCCTTATGATGCAAATGTTGCCCAGCTAAGATGGATTCCAGCAAGGAAGATTCTAGGAGGTTGACAGGATAAATGGACCTGCGTCTCTTCTTCTCTTTTTGACCTTTCCTGAATTCTTCCCATTAGTGGTGGCTTATTAGTTCCTCGTTCCTTACCTGGATCTCCTGTTGTAAGATAACTCATGCAAATGGTTACTGTCATGCCTGGGCAGGATGACCAGTCTCAGACAGTGGTTGCCCTAACAGTTCTCTGGCCCCCAGAGCATGTCCGCTAGGTGCTCCTGGATTTTACTTGGGTTCACCTTAAAGGGCACAAGCAAGAGATTACATATGAAAAAGCAGAGACATCACTTTGATGACAATGGTCTGTATAGTCAAGGCTATGGTTTTTCTAGTAGTCATATATGCATGTGATAGTTGGACCATAAAAAAAATTGAGTGCTGAAGAATTGATGCTCTCAAACTATGGTGCTGGAGAAGACTCTTAAGAGTTCTTTGGACAGCAAAGAGATCAAACCAGTCAATCCTAAAGGAAATCAACCCTGAGTATTCATTGGAAGGATTGATGCTGAAGCTGAAGCTCCAATACTTTGGCCACCTGATGCAAAGAGTTGACTCATTATGAAAGACCCCGATGCTGGGAAAGATTGAGGGCAGGAGGAGAAGGGGATGACAGAGGATGAGATGGTTGGATGGCATCACCGACTCAATGGACATGAGTTTGAGCAAACTCCGGGAGATGAAGGACAAAGAAGGACAGGGAAGCCTGGTGTGCTGCAGTCCATGGGGTCGCAAAGAGTCGGACACAAGTGAACAACAACAAAGGTTATAGAGTGGGAGAACAGAGAGCTGGAGATAATGTTCCTCCAGCCTCCTCCTCACCTCCCTGTCAGTCGGCAGTGGTTACATTCCTTTACTAAAAGCCATGGCTTCCCTTGGGCTGCCCTCCCCTGTAGCTGGCTCCTCGGAGAAGGAAAATAGCAACCCACTCCAGTACTCTTGCCTGGAAAATCTCTTGAATGAAGGAGCCTCGTAGGCTGCAGTCCATGGGGTCACGAAGAGTCGGACACAACTGAGCGACTTCGTTTTCACTTTTCACCTTCATGAATTGAAGAAGGAAATGGCAACCCACTCTAGTGTTCTTGCCTGGAGAATCCCAGGGATGGCAAAGCCTGATGGGCTGCCGTCTGTGGGGTCGCACAGAGTCGGACACAACTGAAGCGACTTAGCAGCAGCAGCGGTACCTGTTCACTAAGCTGCGACAGCAGCTTCCCAGCACCTTTAGCCCTGGGTGCTCTGTCATCTCTTGTTGGTTTCCCTAAACACTGTCAACAAGGTCCCTTCATTAAACTATTCCAAGTATCCCATCTTCTTCCTGCCAAGACCGTGACCGACAGCTGAAGTTAGCCAATGACTCTTTAAAATCCTCCTTTGTCTGTTGTTTTCTCACTTCTTGGTTCTAAGTGTCTTATTTCCTCATCTTCATTGTGTCCCATTAATAATAAATTTCCCATCAGACCTGTAAGTTGTAAGTAATTCTTTTACCTCTGCCCTGAGGAACTAGTTTATCTTTCAAACTGTTGGAACCGCACAAGTGACAAAAGAAAAAAAGAGATAAAAACTGGATTTCATCAAAGTTAAAGTCTTCTGTGCTGCAAAGAGAATCATTGCGAAAGTGGAAAGACAACCCACGGAATGGGAGAAAATGTTTGTGAGTCATATATCTGAAAAGAGACTTGGATCTAGAATATATAAAGAATTCTTACAACTCCTTAAGAGCTAATTTTTAAATGGACAAAGCATATGAATAAACATTTCTCTAAAGAGAGACATAATTGCTAAGAAGAACATGAAGAGATAATCAAATTATTAGCCTTTGGGATCTGCAAAGTAAAGCCACAATGAGATACCACTCTACACCCACTAGGATGGCAATAACAACAAGTATTGGTGAAGATGTGGAGAAACTGGAACCCTCATGAGCTGCTGGTGGGAATGTAGAATGCGGCTGTAGTTACCTTGCTGCTGCTGCTGCTGCTGCTGCTAAGTCACTTCAGTCGTGTCTGACTCTATGCGACCCTGTAGACGGCAACCCACCAGGCTCCGCCATCCCTGGGATTCTCCAGGTAAGAACATTGGAGTGGCTTGCCATTTGCTTCTCCAATGCATGAAAGTGAAAAGTGATATGGCCCAGCAATTCCACTTACTGGTATATATTCAAGAGAAATGAAAGTATGTGTCCACACAAAATGTTGCACATGAATGTTCATAGCAGCATTATTCATAATAGTCAAAAAAGTGGAAGCAACACAAATGTCCACCAAACAAGAAATGAATGGCTAAAATGTGTTATGTCCATATGATGAACTATTATTGGACATACAAAGGAATGGAGTGCTGATACTAAATGAATGCTGTAAATGAATGAACAGTGCTGTAAGTGAATGAACCTTGAAAATTTTATGCTCAGTGAAAAAGGATTCAGTCCCAAAAGATCACATACCATTTGATTTCCTTTGTATGAAATGTCCAGAATAGACAAATCCGTAGATATAGAAAGTAGATTAGTGGTGGTCTAGCGAAACTGGGGAGGAGAAGCAGGAGAGACTGCTGATGGGGACAGGGCTTCTTTTAAGCAGATGAAAAATTTCTGAAGTTGACTGTGGTGATGATTGCATGTATCTGTGGATATAATGTAATCTGTCTGCCAATTACCCAGCTCTTCTAAGTGTCTCTTAGAATCCTGGGAGGAAAGTGAATAATTCATACCTGAACATAAATTCTGTAGGGTCTTAGAACTTACATGCTTAAGAAAACCCTCAGGGATCCTCTGAAATCTTCCCAAAGATTTCACTTGGAGGGCTTGCATTTTCTAGCATGCCTGATATTTCATTATTCTCTGAATATCTGGTATGAAATAGAACTGATCACAAGCTTTATTTTTTTAATTGAAGCATAATTTATTTGCAATGTGTGTTACTTTCTACAATACAGCAAAGTGATTCAGACACACATACGTACACATACAGCTTCCTTGCTGGCTCAGCGGTACAGAGTCTGCCTGCCAACACAAGAGACACAGGTTTGATCCCTGAGTTGGGAATATCCCCTGGAGAAGGAAATGGCAACCCACTCCAGTATTCTTGACTGGGAAATCTCACGGACAGAGGAGCCTGGTAGACAACAGTCCATGGGGTCACAAAAGATTCGGATATGACTTGGTGACTAAACAGCAATGACAAAATATATATATTATTTTTTATATTCCTTTCTATTGTGGTTTATCACAGGATACTGAATAGAGTTCCATTTGCTATTCAATAGGACCTTGTTGTTTATCCATTCTATATATACCAGTTTGAATCTGCTAAGCCCAAACTAGTCCATCCTTCCCCCACCACCCTCCCCCTTGGCAACTAAAAGTCTCTTCTTTATGTCTGTGAGTCTGTTTACTTTGTAGTTAGGTTCATTTGGATCACAAGCTTTTCTGCCATAGTGTTTTATATGAGGATAAAAGAAAACACCTTTTACCAACCTCCCAGGGCACCTCATTAAAATCCTTCCCTTCTTCTCTACTATATTTATAACTAATGTTATTAAAAGGATGTATAGCAACTTTAACAAAAGAGGAACTCAATAATGAAGAGTTATGTATCTAAATTTGTTTATGCAGATGCTGTTCCCGAGCTGCCTCTCTGCTGTAGAAAGAGGACACTACAGAAAGCCAGGGGCCTCGGGGCCTTGGGGAAATCACTCAGCACATATAGATGCCTCCATCAAATTAGAGCTTCCAACTAGTTTATCTCTGGGGAATTCCCAACTCAGAAAAACAATCCACCAACCTGAGCAGTCAGAGCACCTACCCTAACCTACCTAAAATTTTGAAATACTCATAGTGGTAATAAAGCAATGAGATTGCTCTAGAATAATTGTTGCCTACATCACTCTAAATCTTTGTGAGCCCATGGAATCTTTTCATGGAAAATTCTAAAGTTCTAAGCAAATAGGCTTAATATATTAATAAACATTTAGATGAAGTAAGTGAAACTGATTTTCTTTGATTCTAATGGGAGCTGGTAGAGATGCTCTTTTAAACTGTGTTGTTTATGTTCTGGGAAAAAGCTAAATCTGTCTGAGATGACCTAAGCCTTGACCTAACCCAAACATTGCTAAGTGGACCTGAAGTATGTAAGCTCCAGATCCCTGCCTAGTATTCGTTAAGAATTTTGCAGAATTGAAGAGTCACATCTCAAAATATTTGTGGATTGTAGAATATCCTCTTACAAGAAAAGAGAGAAATAGCTAGAATTAGGGAAATTAACAATTTGTGAAAACTTGACAATCTGAAGTCTGACTTTGAACAGTAACATAGAAGCAAGAATTGTCTAATCATGGCCCTGATTCCATTCAACAGGAATCAGTGTGTCAGGTGTTCACTGGTGTGGACTCATGAGAGCACCACAGAATTATGAGGGATCAGGTATTAAGGGAGAGAAGGTCCCAAGGATCAGGGCAGGGATATTTCCCTGACCACCATTTGCTAAGTGTGTCTTGAGTGATGGTGTTACTGAATCAAACTTGGGTTCACTCACCTACACACGGTAAAGCCAATCTGCTCACACCAGATTGTGGTGAAAGACAGTGCAGCATTTTTAGGTGGGTGCCAGACAAGGAGTCTGGGATAGCTAATGCTCGAAAAAATCTGAACTCTGCAGTGGGTTTCATGGAGGCATTTTAAAGGCAAGGTGAGGGAGGGAAGTCACAGGGTATATAATCGGCTTGTGCACGGTTCTCTGATTGCTTAATGGTGGAGTAACAGGATGGCGACAAGGGTTAACATTATCAGTCCCCAGACTATAGTAGATCTGGAGGCTATGTGCTCGTGATCATCAAATAATTAACTTTTTCCATTTGGTGTGGGGGTTTTAGCTTCTGTAAAACAACTAAGGAAGTGTGCTGAATAGCAGATACTGTTATTTAGGTACTTCAGGTAGGAACTAAAGATTCTGAGACTGCCATATGGCTGATTGACTTTAAATTCTTACTAGTTCTCCTGGCCCAACTACTATCTTTGTCCTACATGTTCACATCCTTTCAATCATGAATTCATCTTTTTATGTTTATAAAATCAAACTTGGGTTCACTTACCCACACACAGTAAAGCCAATCTACCGATACCAGTGGTGCAGTAAAGGAAAGTACAGCCAAAGCAGTAATCCCCGCTGTTTATCCTTTTTTTTTTGAAGATTGATTATTTTGTATTTGGCTGTGGTGGGTCTTCATTGCTGCATGCAAGCTTTCTCCAGTTACAGCGAGCAGGGGCTAGTCTTCATCGTCAGGTGCAGACTTCTCATCGCGGTGGCTTCTCTTGCTGTGGAGCACTGCTGCTGCTGCTAAGTCACTTCGGTCATGTCCGGCAGCCCACCAGGCTCCTCTGTCCATGGGATTTTCCAGGCAAGAACACTGGAGTGGGGTGCCATTGCCTTCTCCGGTTGTGGATCATAAACTCTAGCAAACCAGTTTTGGTAGTTGCAGCACTTAGGCTCAATAGGTGAGGCTTGCAGGCTCTAGAGCACTGGTTCTGTAGTTGTGGCTTAGGGGTTTTCTTATTCCATGGCCTGTAGAATCTTCCTGGACCAGGGATCGAACCAGTGTCTCTTGCATTGCAAGGCAGATTCTAATCACCAGGGAAGTCCTGTTTATTCTTTAAACTGTTCTTTCCTAAGAGTGTCCAGGATTTGATCTTTGTTCAGAAGCCATTTTCTTTCTTTTAGTTCACAATCATGAATTCTTGAGCCATCTTTTTGTGACTCAGAAGAGACCTGAGAGATGACAACTTTTCTACAAACAAGAGGCAGGCCAAGGGCAAGGAGGCAGTGGTCTGTCCCAGGAAGGCTCCGTGGAGTCCTCCTCGGTTATAAAGGGGCCTGAGGGTTTCCACGCTGTATTTCACTTGCGTGTTACTCACAATACCTGGTGTGTCTGAGCTAACTTGAGTAAAACTTGCTGTGTAGCCATCCTGCCATAATGAGAGCCTTGGAATCCTTTAAGGTTGGGGGTTTAGATTTATTAGAGTTTTAGGATGGACCAAACTCGATTAAAGCAAAACCAGAATCAGGAAGAGAATTTCCTAGAAATTTGTTCACAGTCAAAAAGAAAAAAAAATTGTATTATCATGTACCAGGAATGGGGTAGTAATGAGGGGAAAATTG
Source organism: Oryx dammah (assembly GCF_014754425.2). Lineage (NCBI taxonomy): Eukaryota > Metazoa > Chordata > Mammalia > Artiodactyla > Bovidae > Oryx > Oryx dammah. The sequence goes on from NW_024070202.1 coordinate 111,358,572, forward strand.
ATAAATTCAAGGACCCTGAAGATATTCAATAGGAGTTGCTTTGTGACCAGTTGGATATGAAGGTGAGAGCAGAAGAATCTGGGATCTCGCCAAGATGTTGTGAGAATGTTGATACCCTTAACCAACGAGGAAAATGAAGACACAGGACCAGTTTTGCAGAGGGAGAAAGTTAATTCCGGTTTGAACCTGTTGATGAACAAGATGCTTTGGTCTATGGGTTTCTCCCACTCAGTTTTTGCCACACTGTAATATACAACATCAGCCACTGTTGTGAATAAAGATGTTCAGATATTTAACCGGTGACCTTTGGCTCTGCCACTCAGTATTCTATACCTCAGCAGTTCCATGACTTCTCATCAGTATTGGACTATGTGGACCTTTATATCTTAAAATGAAATATGCGCTTTTGAGGTGTTTTGTATTCAAAAGAAAACTCATTTCAGTCATACAGCGGATGCATGCCGATCACATATTACCTTGAAAGGTATTATCCAGGAGACATGATCACACAGAGAGTCCTGCCCACAAGAAGTTTTGCTGTTTCTGTTGATGTAGGGCTGCACCATGCAGCGTGTAGAATCTTAGTTCACTGAACAGGAGTTGAATTTGTACCCACTGCATTGCAAGCACAGAGTCTTAACCACTGGACCACCAGGCAAGCCGCTGCCCGCAGAGTTAAAAGCTGAGAGTCATTTGGGGTAAACTTCAGACTCGTAGGAAAGGGTGGCTTTTCTAACCATACACCACCTCCCTCGTTTACCCATCAGCCTGTCAACTACAAAGTAGGTCAAATGAGCAAAGTATGTTCAGTGACATTAATGAATATTGCGCTTCTTAGGTCCTGACATTCCATAGCCTGATTACTCTCCCCAAGCCTGCTGCTACATGCCCAGAGGGCAGAAAGGAGGGCTGGGCGGAGCTGTGCAGACCAGCTGAGCAAGCAGCATCAAGCCCAGGCTAGGAAACAGATGGAAAGAGGGATGGGAGAAGAGATTAACTCAGCACCAGCAAGCCAGCACCCCCACCACTTGGGAGACCACCCATGATGAAGCTGTACTCAAAAGGAGAACATACTGTATCACTCCCATTCATGTAAAATGGAACAGTGGACCTATTTGTACACACATAGAAAATGCATGGACAGATACACAGGGAACTCTTATCCTCTGGGAACCAGAGATGATTCCTGCAGAGAGAGGCTGCCATCAGAGTGGGAAAGAGACTTCCTTTCTCTGGATCCCCTTTGGTTCTATTTGAATTCTTAACAGGATGAGATCTCACTTCTTCAATGAAAAATAAAATGAATGCAGCATTCACAAAAGTTTTTAAATCAGTAAATTCATAGAATTGCCATCAGTCAGTTCAGTCACTCAGTCGTGTCCAACTCTTTGTGACCCCATGGACTGCAGCACACCAGGCCTCCCTGTCCATCACCAACTCCCAGAGTTTACTCAAACTCATGTCCATTGAGTCGGTGATGCCATCCAACCATCTCATCCTCTGTCATCCCCTTCTCCTCCTGCCCTCGATCTTTCCCAGCATCAGGGTCTTTTCCAATGAGTCAGTTCTTAACATCAGGTGGCCAAAGTATTGGATTTCAGCTTCAGCATCAGTCCTTCCAATGAATATTGAGGACTGATTTCCTTTAGGATGGGCTGGTTGGATCCCCTTGCTGTCCAAGTCATAGGACCCAGCAATTCCACTCCAAGGTATACAACTGAAAGAGCTGAAAGCAAGAACTCAAAGACTTGTACACACATATTCACAGCAGCACTAGTCACAATAGCCAAAAGGTGAAAATAGCCCAATGCTCATCAACAGGTAGACGATAAATGAAATGTGATCTATACGTACAGTGGACTATTACTCGGCCATAAAAAGGAACGAAGCACTGGCAGGCTACAGTGCAGATGCGCCTCAAACCCGCTGTGCTAAGGGAAAGAAGCCAGTCACAGCAGGTCTCATATTGTCTGAATCCATGAATGTGAAAATGCAGAAGTAAATCCATACAGACTGAAGCAGATTGGTGGCTGGGGAAAAGGGAGAGGAGAAGAACAGAGTAGCAACAGTTTAATGGCTGTGAGTTGCCTTTTGTGGGTGATGGAGATGTTTTGGAACTAAATAGAAGTGGGGATTGTAAGTGTACTAAATGCTTCTGAGTTGGTCATTTAAAATTGGTTAACTTTTATGTTATGTGAAAAGATAAATTTTTAAAAAATCAGTGAAGGTGGGAGGGGTGAGGGTCTAGCAGGAAGGTCACAGGTCACCCTGGCAACAGCTGAGAGAATGTTAGTGGGTCGACTTCCCTGGTGGCTCAGATGATAAAGCATCTGCCTACAATGCAGGAGACCCAGGTTCAATCCCTGGGTCAGGAAGATCCCCTGGAGAAGGAAATGGCACCCCACTCCAGTATTCTTGCCTGGAAAATCCCATGGACGGAGGAGCCTGGTAGGCTACAGTCCATGGGGTCGCAAAGAGTCAGATATGACTGAGCGACTTCACTTTCTTTCTCTCTTTTTACAGGGTATACGGGGTAGGGAACCCATAAAACTGGCTTGCATCCCCTGGCCCCATGCTCTCTTTAAAAATAGTTCATTGGAAATAGAGCAGAAAGAGATTGAATCAAAATTCAAAATAATGATCACAAGACTTATCCATAGCTCCATCACACTAAGAACTAAGTTTTATTTAGCTGATTCATGAAGGAATCATCAGAAAAAAAAAACAAAATAATTCCGAGGCAGAGTCAAGAAACAGATGTACCTATAATCTATTAAAGAAAACAAGACTGACTGTAACTCAAGGCACTTGTTCTGAGTTGCGTGCACCCAGCCTCGCTCCAGCTTCTTTAGACTTGCTGTTAACAGGTTGTCCAGCTCTGCAGAGCCCACTGAAGCTCTCATGAATGCTTATGACATGCACTAGGGTTTTGTTTGTTCAGAACTAACACAGCATTCACAGACTGGGTTCTGAATCACTCCCCTTGACCTTTGTCTTGCCCCTGACTCTACTTACATCTTTTGTAGCTGCTTCACTTTGCTGCTCCTTCTTCCATTTTTGTCCTCACACTGGTAATATTAGACTTCATGGTTTCTATTATTTCTCTAGTCATGATCTCCAAGCTTCATTCCTGTGATTTCTGGTTCCCAGCTTGGCCAAACACCCACTCTGGACTTATTTCATTCCTGGAACCCTGTTTGGTAGAGAGAGAAAAAGAAGAAACAAGTGGGGGAGAAAGGGAGGAAAGAAAAGAGAGAGAAGGAATGAGAGGAAGGAAGAGAGAGGAGGAGGGAGGGAGGAATAAAAGGGGAAAAATTAAAAGATTTGAAAACTTAGGAGCATTTTTTCATAACTTCGGTGTAGCGGAAAACGTTCTAACTATGACACAAAATCCAGACATCATAAAACAAAAGATTTATAAATTCATCCTTAAAAAACATTTTAACATAAAAAATAAACCACATCAAAACACAAACAAGAAGTGAAGGAAAATATTGCCTACTATATCACAGACTAAGGGCTAAATGTGTAAATAATATAAAGCTACTACAAAATAATTTTTTAATCAATAACTCAATAAAAGTGTTGGCAAAGTATAGGAACGTATCCTAGCAGGACCCTATGGGCCTTGCTGGGACACACCCCTCCTTCATACCCTCTGCTCTAGCTCCTCTCGGAAGTACCCCGATGACAGTATCTGACGCACATTTCCTGAGTTGTTTTTACAGATGCTAAAGTCACCACCAAATAGAAGAAATTAACTATTTGATGACCCTGAGCACATAGCCCTCAGGCTTACTGAGAGACTTCCCTTCCCTTCCCTTCAAGGATTGATAATGTTAATCCCTGTGACACACTCTGTTACCTCGCCATCAACCAATCAGAACTGTGCAGGAGCTGATCACAAACCCCTCCCTCACCTGGCCTTCATAAATGCTTTGTTGAAACCCATCAGGGAGTTCAGGTTTTTTGAGCACTAGCTGCTCTGCACTCCTTGCTTGGCACCTACAGTAAATGCTGCACTTTCCTTCCCCACAGCCTGGGGTCAGTAGAGTGGCTTTACGGCACACAGGTGAAAAGATCCAAGTTCAGCTTGGTAACAGGAACAGGACAGTTTACCAAAAGCAAAATGCTGTGGCTTTAAAACATATAAAAGACACACAGCCTTACTCATAAAATACAAACACCACTGAAAGCTTCACTGAAATATCACTTTCACGTATCAGTTTGGCTATAATCAATCAAAGAGGTTGGTAACACACTTTGGTTACTAAGGCCGTCCGAAAACAGACCTTCTCATACCTTGCTGGTGGAAAAATAAATTGGTAAAACCCTTGTGAGGGTGATTTAGTGGTATCTATCAAAATTAAAAATATTCAAGAAATTCCACTTCTAGGAATTTATCTTATAATATTCTCACATTAGTATATTATATAGTATATTACTATATTAGTACAATAATAAAAGGTTATTTATTCCAATATTATTTGTCTTAGAATATTCAAAATTTATTAAAGATTTAAATAGAAAAGACTTTAACTTGAAGTATAGTTAGTTGATTTGCAATGTTATGTTAATTTCTGCTACAGAGTAAAGTAATTTCAGTTATACATGCATGCATGCGTGCTCAGTCAGTTCAGCCACATCCAACTCTTTGTGACCCTGCGGACTGCAGCCTGCCAGTCTCCTCTGTCCATGGAATTTTCCAGGCAAGAATACTGGAGTGGGTTGCCATGCCCTCCTCTAGGGGGTCTTCCTGACCCAGGGATCACACCTGTGTCTCCTGCATTGCAGGCAAATTCTTTGCCACTGAGGCCACCAGGAAAGCCCCAGTTATATATATACATACACATACATTATTTTTTATATTCTTTTCCATTATGAAGCTTCCCTGATGGCTCAGTTGGTAAAGAGTGTGTCTGCAATATGGAAGACCCAGGTTTGATCCCTGGGTGGGGAAGAACCCCTGGAGAAGGAAATGGCAACCCACTCCGGAGCTGTTGGTTTATTGACAGATGGTATAGCAGTGGAAATACAGCCAAACGGGACAGAAGTAAAATCAATGAAAAATACCAAATCACTCTCTCCAAAAGAGATTTCCTTTTTACTCTAGTAAATGTGATTCAGGATTTTAAAATAAAAACCACTAAAACAAAATATTTGCAATAGGTGTGCTACATTTGAGGGTTTTAGGAGCCCAGGAAACCTGGCTATGGCTAGAATGAAAAACACTTTACAGCCTTTTTGTATAAGCTGGTCAGCTCCCTCTTTAGAGAGATGAAGAAAAAAGACAACACATTTTTACCAGCTCTGTCTTCCTAAATAGCTTTCTAGTATGCAATTAATTAGAAAGCTTTATTTAAATGTAAATTGAGTGGGTCAGTGTGGAGAGGTAAATCAATACCCATCAGATTAAAGATAAGGAAAAGAAACAGAATGACCTATATATTCAGAATGTTTTGAAAGAATGATCGTTTGTCTTTTATGCTCAGTGCTAGAGGAATTGGCTGAAAGTTGGCAAAATAACTGCTGGGAAACCGTAAAACTGCCTGTCTAAAATCTGTTCTTTTCTGTGGTTATTTGGGCTAGGCCAACAGCCCTGCTGTTCCCATCAGCGTGCTGTGAGCCACAAACCTCTCACAGCCCATCACAGGCTGAGGGCAGTCACAAGTGCCCTGGCAGGTAGCTTCTTCACCTGGATCCGACGTGAGGACAGGGATCAGATGATGGAGTGTAACAGTGCCTATGATGTTTCCCCTAGAGATTGAAAAAAAACAAATCTGATATCTGCAAAGAGCAACTTCATCTAAAAAGTTATTAACAACCACGAAGAGGCTTTCCTGTGTAGGGAACTGATTTCATCTTGCAAAATGCATTCTCTGGATGTTTGCTTTTTAAGAAACAACTGTGCTAAATACCATTATTATGGAACCAGGCTTGGGTTGCTCACCCGTGTGCCATAAAGCCAATCTGTTGACACTGGGCTGTGGTGAAGGGAAGTGTAGCATTTACTGTAAGATGCCAATACAAGAATAGGTGGCTCAAGCTCTCAAACCCTGAATTCCCCTGACTTTTTAATGGCAAAGTGTGGGGGAGGAGGGCCAGTGTGCATCCCAGGGTATGTGACCAGCTCGTGCACAGTTCTCTGATTGGTTGATGGGGAGGTAACAGGATGATGTCATAGGGGATTACATATCAGTCCTTAGGTGCCAGTAGGTCTGGGGGCTCATAGTCATCGAGTAATTAGTTACTTTTCCTTTGGTAGGAGTTTAGCATCTGTAAAACAACTCAGGAAATGTGGGCAGATCCTGTTATCTAGGTCCTTCAAGGGGAGCCAGAGCAGAGGATATTGGGGAGGAGTCTGTCCCAGGAAGACCTCATAGGGTTGTGCTCAGTTATCACATGTCAATAAAATGCTAGAGATGAGCTTTACTAGTTTTAAAATAACCAGTTTCCAGTCATCTAAAGGCTGGTTTGCTGTAATTCCCGCAAATATTTTTATCAAGTACTTGTCAAAATATTGTGGAATAATATACGGAAAGAACATACACAGTCAACAGAAGAGAACGCGACATTATCGGTAAGCAGGCAGGGTCTAAATTTTTTTTCCAAACTGTAAAGTTTTCCCCTCTTGGTACAGGAAGTTGGAAAAGGAACTAAAAATAAAGCAGAGTTTTCGTTTAATTACTGACAGGCAACCATGGTTTTATTTTTTTTTTTCTTACTTCTGGAATATTCCATTCCCTATTGGCAAAACATACTTCATAACAAAAGCAGAAACAGAAGAGATGTACCACAAAAACAACGCCGACATTAAGTTCAAATGCTCCCTTCTAAAACACTAGGTACCTGTTTGGTCTCTCCCATAATGCAAGCTTTATTTCAGGTAAAGCATTCAGCTCTATGGAGCTCCTTGCAGAAGGACCGGGTTCCTTCCAATTGTCGGTGTCAGGCAGGAGAAACAGGGCCAGAGGCAGGTTGAGCTGAGGTCAGGTCCTTGGAGGTGCCAAAGCCTGGTTCTGAAGAGCAGAAATGGGGCTGGGTGGAGGTCAGAACATGAGTCAATAGCCAGAGACACCAAGTTCAAACCAGGACAAGCCAAACCCAGCGTCTTGGGGGCAAATCTAAGGACACATCAGGCAAGGATAGATGAACAGGCAAATCAAAGGAGACGAAGGAACATGTAAAATAAGTGTGGCTAGATCAGCACAGAGGTTGTGTTTAGTGTCAGGGCCTCTTCCCTACAAGGCGGCTTCTACTGATCTTAAAGGAACGGCACTCTGAAACTATCAGAGAAGGAAACAAAAGCAGTGAGCAGAAGATGGAGCCTTGGTTTTGCACCAGCAGGCACCCCAAGGAAGACCTGCGAGAAACGCACATGCTAAAGACTGACGTCACTGTTAGAACGGTAAGTCACGCGCAAGCAGACCGCAAAACCCTTGAAATACAAAGACAGATGTAATATCCATCCAATAATCCACTTATTAGGATATTTATTGAGAACCCACAGCCGGGCACTGCACTAAAAACTGCGGCTAAAAGGTTAAACAAGGGAGGGTTTCCCTGGTGGTCCAGCGGTTAAGAATCCACTTTCCAATGCAGAGGATGATTGTTCGATCTGTGGTCCGAGAGGATACCACGTGCCAAGGAGCAACGGAGTCTATGCACCACAGCTCCTGAGCCCACAGTCTAGAGCCTGAGCTCTGTAACAAGAGAAGGCACCCCAGTGACAAGCCCGAGAGTAGCCCCCTGCTTATCATAACTAGAGAAAGCCTTCGCACAGCATCAAAGACCCAGCACAGCCAAATAGAAATAAATATATATTTTTAAGTTAACAAGGAAGTTCCCTGGTGGTCTAATGGTTAGGATTCTCAGCTTTCATTGCTGTGGGCCGAGGTTCAATCCTTGGTCAAGGAACTGAGATTCTGCAAGGCGCATGGTGCAGCCAGAAAAAAAGATTTAAAACGTTATAATATAGTCTGTGCTCCCCAGAAATCCAGAGACAGCCAAGTAAACAAGCAATTCCAAAAACAGTGAGATGAATATACTGCAAGAGGAAATTATGGGGTGTTAAGATAAGATGGAAGGAGAATGGAAGGTTTCCGAAGGAGATGAAATCAGCTAAGAACTGGAGGAGAGACACGGGAATTTCTCTCCTTACTTGAGTACTGTGCTTAATTATTCCTCAGACCTAAAAACTTCAGAAGCAACACAAAAGGAGACAAATAAATGAAGGCCCCCAGGACAGGACCCAGCTGCAAGGAGTGCTTCCAGAATCTTGGCTCTCTGTTCACTGATGCTGGTACAGAAACGTGAAGACAGAGTTACCGAGGAGAAGTAAAGAGTGGCTTGATTTCTTTGCCAGGCAAAGGCAGAACACAGTAGGTTCCAGAACTGTGCCCCATCCCTGGGAAGCAGGGAGAGGTCTCATGTCAGGTAGCCAGGTGTAATGAGAATCAAAGCAGTAACAGTCTTGCCTGCTTTCTTCTGCAAAGTTTCAAAAGGGTGGGGTTGCTGACAGGATTAGGGTGTGTGCAGCCTAATCTCAGTTCAGTTCAGTTCAGTTCAGTCCTGTCCGACTCTTTGCGAACCCATGAATCGAAGCACGCCAGGCCTCCCTGTTCATCACCATCTCCCGGAGTTCACTGACTCACGTCCATCGAGTCCACAATGCCACCCAGCCATTTCATCCTGGGTCGTCCCCTTCTCCTCCTGCCCCCAATCCCTCCCAGCATCAGAGTCTTTTCCAATGAGTCAACTCTTCTCATGAGGTGGCCAAAGTACTGGAGTTTCAGCTTGAGCATCATTCCTTCCAAAGAACACCCAGGGCTGATCTCCTTCAGAATGGACTGGTTGGATCTCCTTGCAGTCCAAGGGACTCTCAAGAGTCTTCTCTAACATCACAGTTCAAAAGCATCAATTCTTCGGCACTCAGCCTTCTTCACAGTCCAACTTTCACATCCATACATGACCACTGGAAAAACCATAGGCTTGACTAGACGGACCTTTGCTGGCAAAGTAACGTCTCTGCTTTTGAATATGCTGTCTAGGTCAGTCATAACTTTTCTTCCAAGGAGTGTCTTTTAATTTCATGGCTGCAGTCACCATCTGCAGTGATTTTGGAGCCCAAAAAAATAAAGTCTAACACTGTTTCTACTGTTTCCCCATCTATTTCCCATGAAGTGAAGGGACCAGATGCCATGATCTTCGTTTTCTGAATGTTGAGCTATAAACCAACTTTTTCGCTCTCCTCTTTCACTTTCATCAAGAGGCTTTATTAGCTCCTCTTCACTTTCTGCCTTAAGGGTGGTGTCATCTGCATATCTGAGGTTATTGATATTTCTTCCGGCAATCTTGATTCCAGCTTGTGTTTCTTCCAGTCCAGCGTTTCTCATGATGTACTCTGCATATAAGTTAAATAAGCAGGGTGACAATATACAGCCGTGACGTACTCCTTTTCCTGTTTGGAACTAGTCTGTTGTTCCATGTCCAGTTCTAACTGTTGCTTCCTGACCTGCATACAGGTTTCTCAAGAGGCAGGTCAGGTTGTCTGGTATTCCCATCTCTTTCAGAATTTTCCACAGTTTATTGTGATCCACATAGTCAAAGGCTTTGGCATAGTCAAGAAAGCAGAAATAGATGTTTTTCTGGAACTCTCTTGCATTTTCCATGATCCAGCGATGTTGGCAATTTGATCTCTGGTTCCTCTGCCTTTTCTAAAACCAGCTTGAACATCAGGGAGTTCACAGTTCACGTATTGCTGAAGCCTGGCTTGGAGAATTTTGAGCATTACTTTACTAGCATGTGAGATGAGTGCAATTGTGCAGTAGTTTGAGCATTCTTTGGCATTGCCTTTCCTTGGGATTGGAATGAAAACTGACCTTTTCCAGTCCTGTGGCCACTGCTGAGTTTTCCAAATTTGCTGGCATATTGAGTGCAGAACTTTCACAGCATCATCTTTCAGGATTTGAAACAGCTCAACTGGAATTCCATCACCTCCACTAGCTTTGTAGTGATGCTTTCTAAGGCCCACTTGACTTCACATTCCAAGATGTCTGGCTCTAGATTAGTGATCACATCATGATGATTATCTGGGTCATGAAGATCTTTTTTGTACAGTTCTTCCATGTATTCTTGCCAGCTCTTCTTAATATCTTCTGCTTCTGTTAGGTCCAGACCATTTCTGTCCTTTATCGAGCCCATCTTGGCATGAAATGTTCCCTTGGTATCTCTAATTTTCTTGAAGAGATCTCTAGTCTTTCCCATTCTGTTGTTTTCCTCTATTTCTTTGCATTGATTGCTAAAGAAGGCTTTCTTATCTCTTCTTGCTATTCTTTGGAACTCTGCATTCAGATGCTTATATCTTTCCTTTTCTCCTTTGCTTTTTGCCTCTCTTCTTTTCACAGCTATTTGTAAGGCCTCCCCAGACAGCCATTTTGCTTTTTTGCATTTCTTTTCCATGTCTTGATGAGCTTCCCTATTCTTACCTCAGGTGGTTTCAAGGATGCTGGCTTCCCTTGTAGCTCTGTCAGTGAAGAATCTGCCTGCAATGGAGGAGACACAGGTTCAATCCCTGGGTCAGGAAGATCCCCTGGAGAAGGGAATGGCGAACCTCTCCAATCCGATGGACAGAGGGGTCTGGCGTGCTACACTCCATGGGGTCCCAAGAGTCAGACAAGACTTAGTGACTAAACCATCAAGGTCATGGAGGCTAAATGAAGGCTGGTGGCTCAGAAGGTAAAGCCTACAATGCGAGAGGCCTGGGTTCGATCCCTGGGTTGGGAAGATCCCCTCGAGAAAGAAATGACAACCCACTCCAGTACCCTGGCCTGGAAAATCTCATGGACAGAGGAGCCTGGTAGGCAACAGTCCATGGGATCACAAAGAGTCAGACACGACTGAGTGATTTCACTTCACTTCACTTCACTGTCATCAAAGAAATGGGAAACACAGAAAGGCTTTGTGCCTGGGAGCCCCACAGGGCCCTGCTCGGCATAAGGAGTGACTGGCAAAGGACGTTTCTCAAAATACTGAAAACACACATGTAGAGAGCTTACCTCAAACCTTTATTTAGCTCAGTCATGAGGGAACCACCAGAATGACAAAATGATTCCAAGGCTGAGTCAAGAAACAGATGTACCTGTGTGCTTATTTGCTCAGTCGTGTCCAACTCTTTGCAACCCCATGGACTGTAGTCCGCCAGGCTCTTCTGTCCACGGGATTCTCCAGGCAAGAATACTGGAGTGAGTTGCCATGCCCTCCTCCAGGGGAATACCATCTGAGCCACCAGGGAAGTCCAGATGTACCTATAGTAAAGAAAACAAGACTAGAATAAAACTATCAATTTAGATGCAAAACTCAGTACCTACAGGCAATAAGCTATCATCTTTAGGGTTATTTTCTCTCATAAGCAGAAATTGTTTGCATTGCTCTTGAACAAAAAGTTATTTTTAACTTTTTTTTTTAACATATAACTTCTAATTTTTGTTGTAAAATGCCTGGGCCCTATTCATTGGTAAATAGCAAGTTAAAGATACTTGCCTAGAGTCAGATAATCCTGAGATTAGGATTATTAAAATAAGCTTGTTAAGTGATGTTCTAGCATAACAATAAAAATCATGCCACCAGGATTTGGAGAACTTTTTTTAGAGTAACCTCCTCAAAATTTTAGCCTCTGAAATTTACCAACTGTGAAGACACGCCATGAGGAAAGTTGTAACATTTGGTCTCCACAAATATCGTAACTACTAAATGATAGTTTTTTTCATTTTATTAGTAATAGTAAAATAGATTGTTTTTCTAGCTGAGCTATTTCAAATCCTAACAGATGATGCTGTAAAAGTGTTGCACTCAATATGCCAGCAAATTTGGAAAACTCAGCAGTGGCCACAGGACTGAAAAAGGTCAGTTTTCATTCCAATGCCAAAAAATGTTCACACAATTGACCTCATCTCACACTCTAGCAAAGTAATCCTCAAAATTCTCTGAGCCAGGCTTCAATAGTATGCAAACCAAGAACTTCCAGATGTTCAAGCTGGATTTAGAAAAGGCAGAGAAATCAGATATCAAATTGCCAACATCCGTTGGATCATCAAAAAAGCAAGAGCGTTCCAGAAAAACATCTACTTCTGCTTTATTGACTACAGCAAAGCCTTTGACTTTGTGGATCACAATAAGCTGTGGAAAATTCTTCAAGAGATGGGAATACTAGACCACCGTACCTGCCTCCTGAGAAATCTGTATGCAGGTCAGAAGCAACAGTTAGAACTGAACATGATACAAGAGACTGGGTGCAAATCGGGAAAGGAGTATGTCAAGACTGTATCTTGTCACCCTGCTTATTTAACTTATATGCAGAATACATCATGCAAAATGCCGGACTGAATGAAGCATAAGCTGGAATCAAGATTGCCTGGAGAAATATCAATAACCTCAGATATGCAGATGACACCACCCTTATGGCATAAAGTGAAGAAGAACTAAAGAGCCTCTTCATGAAAGTGAAAGAAGAGAGTGAAAAAGCTGGCTTAAAACTCAACATTCAAAAAACTAAGATCATGGCATCTGGTCCCATCACTTCATGGCAAATAGATGGGGAAACAATGGAAACAGTGACAGATTTTATTTTGGGGGGCTCCAAAATCACTGCAGATGGTGACTGCAGCCATGAAATTAAAAGATGCTTACTCCTTGGAATAAAAGTTATGACCAACCTAGACAGCATATTAAAAAGCAGAGACATTACTTTGCTAACAAAAGTCCATCTAGTTAAGGCTATGGTTTTTCCAGCAGTCTGTATGGATGTGAGAGTTGGAGTATAAAAAAAGCTGAGTGGAAAAAATTGATGCTTTTGAACTGTGGTGTTAGAGAAGATTCTTGAGAATCCCTTGCACTGCAAGGAGATCCAACCAGTCCATCCTAAAGGAAATCAGTCCTGAATATTCATTGGAAGGACTGATGCTCAAGCTGAAACTCCAATAGTTTGGCCACCTGATGTGAAGAACTGACTCATTGGAAAAGACCCTGATGCTGGGAAAGATTGAAGGCAGGAAGAGAAGGGGACGACAGAGGATGAGATGATTGGATGGCATCACAGACTCAATAGACATGAGTTTGAGCAAGCTCCAGGTGTTGGTGATGGACAGGGAAGCCTGGCGTGCTGCAGTCCATGGGGTTGCAAAAAGTCAAACATGACTGAGCAACTGAACCGACTGAACTGAACTGAAGGAATAAAAGTGATGAGAACCACCTCTGTTCCCACCACTTTTTTTTTTCTTCCCTGCCCCCTGCCCTAGCACTCTTTTTACGTTTGTTTTCTCACTGAATCACCTCACCAGTCCCATGTGGTAGGGTTTATCATATTTAATTTCTGTAGTTGAGGAAACAAAGGAGCACAGAAAATAAGCAACTTGCCCCAAGTATAAATTAGTAAAGCTGTTTGGGAGGGCATTTGGCAGTATGAATCCAAATTTTAAATATATGTACATATCTTTTGACCCAGTTAATTCTCCTTTAGAATCTACCCTAAAGAGATGTTTGCTGTTCAGGACAGCAATGTTTATATTAGCAAAGGAGCAGGAAGAAAGGGAGGGACGGGAAGAGAAGAAGAACAAATCTATGAGTCATCAAGGAAAAGTGGTTAAATAAATTATGATATATCCATACTATGGAATATTAAACAACCTTAAAAATGAATGAGGTAAATCCATTCTTTTTATTGAAGTATAGTGAAAGTAAGTGAAGTCGCTCAGTCATGTCTGACTCTTTATGACCTCATGGACTGTACCCCACCAGGCTCCTCTGTCCATGGGATTCTCCAGGCAAGAATACTGGAGTGGGTTGCCATTTCCTTCTCCCCAGGGAATCTTCCCGACCCAGGGATCGAACCCAGGTCTCCCACATTGCAGGCAGATGCCTTAACCTCTGAGCCACCAGGGAAGCCCTTACTGAAGTATAGTTGATTTATAATACTGTCAGTTTCAAGTGTGCAGCAAAGTGATTCAGCCATATGTTTTCAGACTCTTTTCCATTATAGGTTATTAGGTAGGTAGGTTTAGTTGCTAAGTTGTGTCTGACTTTTGAGACCCTACAGACTGTAGCCCACTAGGCTCCTCTGTCCATGGGATTTCCCAGGCAGGAATGCTGGAGTGGGTTGTCTTTCCCTTCTCCAGGGGATCTTCCTGACCCAGGGATCGAACCCAGGTCTCCTGCATTGCAGGCAGACTCTTTACCAACTGAGTTACCAGGGATTGCAAGATAGCCCCTTGTGCTGTGCTATAAATCCTTGTTCCTTGTCTATTTTATATATAATGATGTGTATCTGTTAATCCCATACTCCTAGTTTATCCCTCCTCCAACTTCCCCTTCTGTAACCATGTTTGTTTTCTATGTCAGTGAATCTCTTTGTTTTATAAATAAATTCATTTGTATTATTTTTTAGATTCTGCATATAAGTGATATCATATAATATTTGTCTTTATCCAACTTCATTTATGACGATGTCTGGGTCCATCCATGTTGCTGCAAAGGGCAATATTTCATTCTCCTTTTGGGCTAATATTTCATTGTAGGTGTATACCACATCTTCTTTATCCGTTCATCTGCTGATGGAAATTTAGGTTGCTTCTATGACTTAGCTATTGTAAATAGTTCTGTTATGAACACTGGGGTGCATGTATTTTTTCGAATTGGAGTTTTTGTCTTTTCCAGATGTATGCCCAGGAATGGGATTGCTGGATCATATAGTAGCTCTGCTTTAAGGAACCTCCATGCTGTTCTCCATAGTGACTGTATTCTGCCCATTTTTTGATTGGATTGTTTGGTATTTCTGATATTGAGTTGTGGGAACTGTTTGTATATTTTAGAAATTGAGCCCTTGTTGATCACCTTGTTTACAAATATGTTGTTTTTTCATCTTGTTTATGCTGAAATGAACCCATTCTTACCTCCAAGATATTTTGCTCAGGGAAAAATGCAATTTTCAGAATAATGCATTCATGTAAAGTACAATGTGCTTTTGAAAGGCTGGACAGGACATACATCAACAGTTGATGGTGGTTACCTAAGGCCGAGGGAGCAGAATGGGAGAAGTGGAAGAAGATAAAAGAGGAGAGCTTTCTCTTTCATTCTATACTTATATATGTCTAGAACCACTTATAATAGAGATTGATTGTTTCAGTTCAGTTCAGTTCAGTCGCTCAGTCGTGTCTGACTCTTTGCGACCCCATGAATCGCTGCACGCCAGGCCTCCCTGTCCATCACCAGCACCTGAGCTTGCTCAAACTCATATCCATTGAGTCGGTGATGCCATCCAATCATCTCATCCTCTGTGGCCCCTTCTCCGCCTGCCTTCAATCTTTCCCAGCATCAGGGTCTTTCCAATGAGTCAGTTCTTTGCATCAGGTGGCCAAAGTGTTGGAGCTTCAGCTTCAGCATCAGTCCTTCTAATGAATATTCAGGATTGACTGGTTTTATCTCCTTGCAGTGCAAGGGACTCTCAAGAGTCTTCTCCAGCACCACAGTTAGAAAGCATCAATTCTTCAGCGCTCAGCCTTCATCATGGTCCAACTCTCAGATCCGTACATGACTACGGCAAGTAGTAGTAGACAGACTACTTGACTAGACAGGCTTTTGTCAGTAAGGTAATGCCTCTGCTTTTTAATATTCTGCCTAGGTTTGTCATAGCTTTTCTTCCAAGGAGCAAGTGTCTTTTAATTTCATAGCTGCAGTCACCATCTGTGGTGACTTGGAGGGAATAAAGTAACATCTGTCACTGTTTCCATTGTTTTCCCATCTATTTGCCATGAAGTGATGGGAGCGGATGCCATGATCTGACTTTTTTGAATGTTGAGTTTTAAGGCAGTTTTTTTCACTCTCCTCATTCACTTTCATCAGGAGGCTCTTTAGTTCCTGTTTGTTTTCTGCTATAAATGTGGTGTCATCTGCATTTCTGAGGTTATTGATATTTCTCCCAGCAACCTTGATTCCAGCTTGTGCTTCACCCATCCGGCATTTTGCATGATGTTCTCTTCATATAAGTTAAATAAGCAGGGTGACAATATACAGCCTTGACACACTCCTTGCCCAATTTGGAACCAGTCTGTTGTTCCATGTCTGGTTCTAACTGTTGCTTCCTGACCTGCATACAGATTTCTCAGGAGGCAGGTAAGGTGGTCTGGTATTCCCATCTCTTGAAGAATTTTCTAGTTTGTTGTGATCCACAAAGTCAAAGGCTTTGGCATAGTCAATAAAGCAGAAGTAGATGTTTTCTGGAACTCTCTTGCTTTTCTGATGATCCAACAGATGTTGGCAATTTGATCTCTGATTCCTCTGCCTTTTCTAAATCCAGCTTGAACTTGTGGAAGTTCTCGGTTCACATACCATTGAAGCCTAGCTTGGAGAATTTTGAGCATTACTTTACCAGAGTGTGAGATGAGTGCAACTGTGTGGTAGTTTGAATATTCTTTGACATTGCCTTTCTTTGGGATTGGAATGAAAACTGGCCTTTTCCAGTCCTGTGGCCCCTGATGCGTTTTCCAAATTTGCTGGCATATTGAGTGCAACACTTTCATAGCATCATCTTTTAGGATTTGAAATAGCTCACCTGGAATTCCATCACCTCCGCTAGCTTTGTTCATAGTGATGCTTCCTAAGGCCCACTTGACTTCGCATTCCAGGATGTCTGACTCTAGGTGAGTGATCACACCATCGTGGTTATCTGGGTCATGAAGATCTTATTTGTATAATTCTTCTGTGTATTCTTGCCACCTCTTCTTAATATCTTTTGCTTCTGTTCAGTTCAGTTCAGTTCAGTCAATCAGTTGTGTCCGACTCTTTGTGACCCCATGAATCGTACCATGCCAGGTCTCCCTGTCCATCACCAACTCCCGGAGTTCACTCAAACTCACATCCATCGAGTCGGTGATGCCATCCAGCCCTCTCATCCTCTGTCATCCCCTTTTCCTCCTGCCCCCAATCCCTCCCAGCATCAGAGTCTTTTCCAATGAGTCAACTCTTTGCATGAGGTGGCCAAAGTACTGGAATTTCAGCTTTAGCATCATTCCCTCCAAAGAACACCCAGGGCTGATCTCCTTCAGAATGGACTGGTTGGATCTCTTTGCTGTCCAAGGGACTCTCAGGAGTCTTCTCCAACACCACAGTTCAAAAGCATCAGTTCTTCGGCACTCAGCTTTCTTCACAGTCCAACTCTCACATCCGTACACTTCTGTTAGGTCCATACCATTTCTGTCCTTTATTGTGCCCATCTTTGTATGAAATGTTCCCTTGGTATCTCTAATTTTCTTGAAGAGATCTCTAATCTTTCCCATTCTATTGTTTTCCTCTATTTCTTTGCACTGATTGCTGAGGAATCTCCTTGCTATTGCTATTACTTATCTCTCCTTGTTATTCTTTCAAACTCTGCATTCAGATGGATATATCTTTGCTATTCTCCTTTGCCTTTCTCTTCCCAGGTATTTGTAAGGCCTCCTCAGAGAACCATTTTTCCCTTTTGCATTTCTCTTTCTTGGGGATGGTTTTGATTGCTGCCTCCTATACCATGTCATGAACCTCCGTCCATGGTTCTTCAGGCACTCTGTCTATCAGTTCTAATCTCTTGAATCTATTTGTCACTTCTACTATATAATTGTAAGGAATTTGATTTAGGTCATACCTAAATGGTCTAGTGGTTTTCCCTACTTTCTTCAATTTAAGTTTGAATTTTGCAATAAGGTCTTATTTTTTAGTGACTGTATAGAGCTTCTTCATCTTTAGGCTGCAAAGAATATAATTAATCTGATTTCAGTATTGACCATCTAGTGATATCCATGTGTAGAGTAATCTCTTGTGTTGTTGGAAGAGAGTGGTATTTGCTATGACCAGTGCGTTCTCCTGGCAGAACTCTTAGCCTTTGCCCTGCTTCCTTTTGTACTCCAAGGCCAAATCTGCCCATTGCTCCAGGTATTTCTTGACTTCCTACTTTTGCATTCTAGTCCCCTATGATGAGAAGGACATCTTTTTGGGGGGGTGTTAGTTCTAGAAGGTCTTGTAGGTCTTCATAGAACCATTCAACTTCAGCTTCTTCAGCATTACTGGTCGGGGCATAGATTTGGATTACTGTGATGTTGAATGGTTTGCCTTGGAAATGAACAGAGATCATTCTGTTGTTTTTGAGACAGAAAATGCCACATGTCACAGCTAGAAATTCCACGTGCCGTGAGTAAGAGATCCCACACGTCCCCTCCCTCTTGACCCTACCTCCCATACCTGTGGCTGATTCACACTGATGTAGGACAGAAGCCCACACAAGTCTGTAAAGCAGTTATCCTCCACTTAAAAATTAAAAAGATCCCACGTGCTGTAACGAAGATCGAAGGTCTCGTGTGCCACGAGTAAGACCCGGCACAATCAAACAAATGAATATGAAAACCAAACAAACAAGCAGAGAGAATGGAGCCAGTACTGCTGGAAAGGCCAGCCACTGAAGATTTACAACTGTGTCCCTCGCTGGGCTTTGCTCTTGGCTACAGGCGGCCAGCTCTTCCCAGGGGCAGCCCATGTCAGAAATATGACTAGTTCATAGCTGTCAGTCTTTTAAAAATGGAGAACTTCCCTTTAAAAGAGATAAATTTATAAAGCCCTTCTTCAGATAGATTTCTGGGTAAGACATCCTCAGGGTTCAGCAAAGACGTGAGCTAACTATAATTATGGTAGAGTGTAGTGGGGGAGGTGGTTTTCTCCGAACCCAAGCTGGAGTTGAAAGGCCACAGCGGCAGGTGTTGCCTGCTTTTTAAGATTCTCTTAACCCACGTGAGATTCTCTTAACCCACGTGTGCAGCTGCACAACCTGCCCCCCAGTCTGGGGGCCTTGCTTGTTTGGGTTCTCAAAACAACATGCTCTGCCCTCTTCCCCTTCCTCCCCTCATACCCAGATCCTGGCTCTGAGGGTTGTGTTTTTTTTTTTAATCCTGACCCCATCTATCTGATCTTCCTTTTTATCTCAAATCATAATCTCTTCAGTTTGCAAAGTTAGAGCCTCCATTTGCTCGCTGTGTCTTCTGAAGGCTTGTTTTCTAAGGAGTTAAACATCAAGTATATAGTCAAAGCTATGGTTTTTCCAGTAGTCATGCACGGACGTGAAAGCTGGCCCATAAAGATGGCTGACAGCCAAAGAATTAATGCTGCTTTTGAACTGTGGTGTTGGAGAAGACTCTTGAGAGTCCCTTGGACTGCAAGGAGATCCAGCCAGTCCATCCTAAAGGAAATCAACCCTGAATATTCATTGGAAGGACTGATGCTGAGGCTCCAATACTTTGGCCACCTGATGCAAACAGCCAGCTCATTGTAAAAGCCCCTGATGCCGGGAAAGACTGAGGGCAGGAGGAGAAGGGGATGACAGAAGATAGGATGGTTGGATGGCATCACTGACTCAACGGACATGAGTCTGAGCAAACTCTGGGAGATAGTGAAGGACGGGGGAACCTGACTTGCTGCAGTCCATGGGGTCGCAAAGAGTCAGACATGACTTAGTGATTGAACAACAAAAGGTGAAGTGGCTCCTCGATATACCTGGAGTGGGGAGTTAGGTTTCAGATGACAAGAGGGAACAGCATAACTTCCCGTTGTGGCGGGGCCTCTTTTCAAAGCGAGTGTGCTCCAGTTCCCACAGGTGCCTGCCTCTGGGTCTTAAAGTCACAATGCTCTTAGCTGTGTCTGAGGAGGAAGACTATTAGAATGGTCTGAAAGTCTTTTTTCTTTTTCTGTAAGTGACTCTTAAGATTCAATTCCATAACATAGGAAACTGAAGAGCCCCAACCTCAGAAAGATAATTATGTAAAAGCTAGAGCTCATTCGATCTCTATGCGTGTATGATTCCCTTATCTCTGAGTGAAGTAACTTAATTAGTAACTCAATGAGCTTAATTGGTGTGTATTAGGAACAGAAAAAATAATCACTAATATGATTGCTTGGAGCTTAAATGAAAGCCTAGCTCTGCTCTTTTTGAGCTATAATTAATTTGTGTTTGTTGTGAAATATGAGTACCTTTTGAGTGCATCCAAATACAGAAAGGGTCTCAATGTGCAGAATTGTGCTTGCAGTTCGGTATGCCAGGGGGCGCTATGGCCCAAGATTTACATTTTATTCTTAAATCCTCTGGTTTGGGGTAAAGCAATTTTAAATAGTATTAGCCCAGAATTTTTTTAATAATAATAATAAAATGTTGTCTTCTAAGGGCTTTCTGTTTTCTTTGCACACATCTCCCTTTGTTTTTCTATCTCCTATTCACAATTGTCCCATCCTTTCCCTCTCTTTCATTCTATATTATCTCCCTTTTTTAAAAAAAATTAGGTTATCTCCCTCTTATATTAGTAGTTTGTCCCTTTACTTAACCTTTCTGCAAATCCAGTACTGAGGGCTGGAACTCTTCCTTTTTGAGATAACATATATGCTAATTATTAACCAACAGAGACTGCCCAGAAGAGCACACATCCTGAGAATGGTATCAGTCAACACTTCTGAGAACAGAGTTTGTGAGCCGAGGTTGAAATATGGGTTCTGATAAGTGTAGGAGTACTGAGAGTAAGTCTGAGAGCAGCCAGATAAAGCTTTTGGAACTGAGGCCACACAGTAAAATTCAGGTCACATAGTTTGTATGGTCGGATCTCAAATGCCCAGCCTCGTGTGCTCAAGAGGAACTCCCCAAAGGCTGTCATGGTGTCGCCTCACTTCTTGGACCTACAGCTCTTAACTTTGGATTATATGATAAAGATGAGTGTGTCACATCCACAAAGCCTAGGCTAAATTGCAAATTTTCCCTGGGTAAGAAATGACCTTTTTTGGTTTCTTCATTGGTTTATTGGCATAAATTAGCATATAATGCCATCTGGAAGAGCTTCCCTGATGCCTCAGCTGGTAAAAAATCCACCTGCAATGCAGGAGACAGGTTCGATCTGGGTCGAGAAGATCCCCCGGAGAAGGAAAATGACAACCCACTCCCATATTCTTGCCTGGAGAATCCCATGGACAGAGGAGCCTGGCGGGCTACAGGCCAAAGGGTTGCAAAGAGTTGAACATGATTGAGCGAATACACACGCATACTGCCATCTCAGAAGTAGAGGGAGCTTCTCTGGAGCACAGAACAAACAGATTAATGGGGAAACAGAGAAGATGGGGGCATCCGGCAGGAGAGGAAAAGCTAAATCAGGTGGCGTGCCTAACCCCAAAACTAGGAGTAAGAAAAGAAACCTGACTCCAGGATGGGACTGTCCTGATCCCAGAGAATGTGCCACTATTGTCCTGGTCAAGAAGCAGGAAAGAGGTTTATTTTTCTATTTTCCCTTCTCCACCTCTACCCTGATATCTTCATCTTCTGCCCTCCTTTTCTCTTGGCTCTCTGCCCTATTTTTGTCTTAGAAATAGAGGTCATGGATTCACAGAACAATAGATCTGGAAATGGGACTTCAGAGTCACCTCTTCCAACCTCTTGAATAAGTGATCCATGAGCCCAGAAAGGTAGTGACTTGCCATGCTAAGCAGTGGCCGGGATGTATTTTGAATATAGCCCAAAAAACTGGGGCTTTTTCCATCAACATTATGCTGCCTTCCTCTGGAAGAATTTTTAGGACAATGAAAAAAAAGGTAATAAAATATTATACCCTATCAGGAAAGAGACAAGAGGTAGGAGAAGGCAATCAGGAAAATAGGAAGGAGAAAAGGAGAGAAAATCAGATGCATGGAGGGATAGAGACATGGGATGTGCTGAGCTACAATGATTATACCATCTAGTACTAAACTAAACCAGTTAAAATAATGCTGGGGATTCTATCCTATTTACCCCAGAAAAGCGAAAAATGTCCACAAAAAGATTTGCACAAGAATGTCCATAGCAGCTTTATATATAAGATTCAAAATCTGAAAATAGACCAGGTGTCCATTAATAGAAGGAACAAGCAAACTATGATATAGATGTTCAGTGGAATGCTGCTATTCATATTAACAAGAATGAATCCGGCAGATATTATACAGAGCAAAGGAAACTAGACCCCAAAGAATGTGAACTCTATGATTCCATTCATATGAAGCTCTAGAAGAGAAAAGACTGATCAGTAGTGGGAAAAAATCAGAAGAGTAATTGCCTGTTTTTTGGGGGGAGGAATGACAGTGGTGGGGAAGAGACTTGAAGGGAACTTTTTGGTGTAATGTTCTGCTGTACGTCTTGCCAAGGGTTTGGGTTACATAGGTGTATGTATTTGTCAAAACCCGTGGAAAAATGTACTGAAGATCTGTGCATTTTATTAAGTATAAATTTTATCTCAAGGGAAAGAAAACAATACTAGAGTCTAAGTTAATAATATGCATGCAAAAGTGTTTAGGGGGAAGGAATATGGTAATTTGCTTTGAAATGTATAAAAATAAGATGAATTGATAGATCAGTTCAGTCGCTCAGTTGTGTCTGACTCTTTGTGACCCCATGAACTGCAGCACTCCAGGCCTCCCTGTTCATCACCGACTCCCAGAGTTTACCCAAACTCATGTCCATTGAGTCGGTGATGCCATCTAACCATCTCATCCTCTGTCGTCCCCTTCTCCTCCTGCCCTCGATCTTTCCCAGCATCAGGGTCTTTTCAAATGAATCAGCTCTTCACATCAGATGGCCAAAATATTAGAGTTTCAGCTTCAACATCAGCCCTTCCAATGAACACCCAGGATTGATCTCCTTTAGGATGGACTGGTTGGATCTCCTTGCAGTCCAAGGGACTCTCAAGAGTCTTCTCCAACACCACAGTTCAAAAGCATCAATTCTTCTGTGCTCAACTTTCTTTATAGTCCAACTCTCACATCCATACATGACCACTGGAAAAACCATAGCTTTGACTAGACGGACCTTTGTTGACAAAGTAATGTCTCTGCTTCGTAATATGCTATCTAGGTTGGTCACAACTTTCCTTCCAAGGAGTAAGCATCTTTTAATTTCATGGCTGCAATCACCATCTGCAGTGATTTGGGAGCCAAAAAAAATAAAGTCTGACACTGTTTCCCCATCTATTTGCTGTGAAGTGATGGGACCAGGTGCCATGATCTTCGTTTTCTGAATGTTGCTGGAGGGATAAAAAATAATGTGATAAAGCAAGTGTACAGTAAAATGGTTGTTGTGCAATACAGGTGGTGGGTGTCTAGGTGTTCACAGTAAAATTCTTGCAACTTTTCTGCATGTTTGAAATTTTTCATTAAAAAATGGTAAGGAAAGCTCACTTAAGGACATAGTACATTTAAAAAAAAAAAAAAGAAAGAAAGAAAGATTAAAATGCTGCACATGAGGATTTTTATCTGGATTTTCCCTGAACATAGGCATCTGGAAGGACAGTGAGGAGAGAAACAACATTCCTTGATGAATATTTCTGGATGAGGCTTGTGAGCTAGTGAGCCAAGCTTTCCTAAGTTTCTCTCCAGCCTTTTGGCACTCCTTCCTTCCTGCCTACATTTTCTGTCTTTCTCATATTCCCCATCACTTGTAGTCAGATTTGTGACTATACAACCTTAGTATTTTATCAGTTGTCACAACCCTGGGTCCTTGATTTTCAAGCAATCCACATGCCACCAGCCAGCTCTGCTCCAGCCAGATACTAAGTCCTTCAAGTTGCTTTCAGAACACGAGTCAGCGAGCAGATCTGAGCCTGGACTGGGCGGTGCTGGTTTCAATGGGCAGAATTACCTCATGGTCTGGGGCCCTAGGACTCAGGACCTTCAGGGCTGCAACAAAGATGAGATGATCACCCTGGCATTGGCAGTTGCCAGCTCACATTCACAAGAGTTCATTTTTTTAAGCTATGATAGTAAATCAATTCAATGGATTTTACATTCTACTTAGTATGTAACTGTCTTTATTTGTAAATATCCAATAATGTTAAAATCAAATTCCACAGATAAAATGCTCTGAAACACTTTGTCTTTTAACAAAAATTGGCTGGAAACCGACATATATTTAATATATAGTTCATGAGAACTATACATGTGTAAATGAAGAAAAATCACTTCAGCTAAACTCCAGCCTGTGACCTTCACAGGTGGGAGGTCCCAGGTGCTCACCATGATGTCTCAGGGTATAGACCAAGACATTTTCCTTGGATTGTGGTACTGTCTTTCTGAACATTTCTGCTGAGGAAAGAACTGTACCTTTCCTTTGATTGGTATTTTTCTTTTTCACTATGAATTAAGGTAGTGATACTGATTATACAAACCAGATGTAAAAATCATCCTCTTGTCTTTAAAGACTCATATAGCTACCTAGTAGTGTGTATGAAAGTGTTAGTTGCTCAGTCATGTCTGACTCTTTGCAATCCCATGGACTGTAGCCTTCCAGGCTCCTCTGTCCATCGGATTCTCCAGGAAAGAATACCGGAGTGGGTAGCCATTCCCTTCTCCAGGAGATCTTTCCTAACACAGGGCTCAAACCCAGGTCTCCTGCATTGCAGGCAGATTCTTTACCATCTGAGCCACGAGGGAAGCCCATAGCTACCTATGTGTATTGTAAATATTCAATAGTCTCCTGAATGACAGAATTCAATGTAAGTAGATAATAGATCTTACCATTAAATTCCCATTTAAACCATCTTTTTCCTGGCATCTAAGGAAAAAGAACCACTAATTCCACAGTAATAGAGGACAATTATTTTATGGATTATGGTAACTAGTAATGCTCATTTTTAAATATTTGGTCTCCTGACTCTGGATACCAGAAGTGAAATAAATACTTTGAAGTAATTTGTAGAAGCTACTGTTCTCCCAAAATGTAATGATATAAATGGCTTCTTTCCACTAAGAATTCCAATAAAATTCTCATGTGCAGAGTATGTAAGGGAATTCCCAAACTACCTGAATGTCTGGCATGCCCAAAACATTCCACGCCCTGACTCATTTTACACAGAACAATAGAATCACGATGTAAATGAGAATCGTGAAGCACTTTGCTTGTAGTTTCCCAAGGAACTTGCCACATCTGATTTCTCACTCATCACACCCTAAACATGTGATGTTCCTTTGTGCCTGAGTTTTAAACATGCTGTGCCCTCTGCCTAGAAAGCCTATCCACCCTTAATCTGCTTTGCAAATCCTCAGTCATCCTTAAGAATGCATCGTAAATGTTACCTCCTCCGTGAAACCTATCCTGGCTCATACAAGCAGAATTAGGTCATTCTCCTCTGTTGCTCTATAGTTTCCTTCTTTTATAATTAATTTATTTCCCTATTTATCTGTTTCTTTGGCTGCACCGGGTCTTAGTTACAGCACGTGGGATCTTCTAGGTGTGGCAGTATGTAGACTCTAGTTTCCTGACCAGGGATTGAACCCCGACCCCTGCATAGGGAGCATGGAATCTTAACCACTGGACCACCAGGGAAATCCCCTCTATAGTTTCTTGATCATACTGCTGTTATAACACATACACAAACCTATTATTTGCTTACATATGTAATTGTTTGTCATTATTTGTTTACATCTCTCTCTACATTAAACTCTGAGTCCGCAAACATGTCCTGTTTTTACTTTGTCCTCAATAAGAACACATGATGGTTGGGAGACTATAAGAACCAATGACATTCTGATTCCTCGATTATAAACTTCAAGAGCATGGATGCATCTGATCCTTGCTCATTTCTTATACCCTCCAAGGTAGAACTCATTTCCTTGCACATAGCAGGGGAAAAAAAAAAAGATTGAAGGAAAGATATGACTGCAAAATTGGCAAAATCTTTCTTTCAGTTTATCCTATACTATTTTAATCCAGATTATATAGTATTTTCACTTCCCTGGTGGCTCAGACGGTAAAGCGTCTGTCTACAATGCGGGAGACCCGGGTTCAATCCCTGGGTCAGGAAGATCCGCTGGAGAAGGAAATGGCAATCCACTCCAGTACTATTGCCTGGAAAATCCAATGGACAGAGGAGCCTGGTAGGCTACAGTCCATGGGGCCGCAAAGAGTCGAACACGACTGAGCGACGTTCCTGTATCCTGTAAATATATATACCCATATTTTATAGTATTTTCACCAAAAAGGAAAGAATGGTCATAACTAAAAATTTTTCCAGTTGTACATAGAGGATAAGAGGAGATTTAAAATCTAGACTGTTTATGGCTTTAAAAGTCCCACACTCTGTCCTGTCTTACTAGAGGTGTCCAGATTTTCAGGATCACAGAAACCATTTTCCCACCAGTGTCTCTGGAAAAAGTAAGTTGGAGGTGAAGGCTGTTTGTATCATCTCTCGTCCACATCTTGGCCTCTCTTTTTTTTTTTTTTTCCCCCATCCCCAAGGTGTAGAGCCAAAGTCATAAACTGGCAGCCCAACCACAAACCTGTTTTGCTCAGACAGTGTTTTTATGTTTTTAAGTTAGCTGCCAACATGAAAATTCAGATACTAGCTTCTCTCAGAAAATCCTATCTGGATGATTCCCAACCCCTTGTCCCACGTGGCAGTGATCAGCTGAGCTGAGTAATAGGGGTTCCCGCTAATAGGGACAGCTTCACTCATTTGCTGGGGGCTTCCCATGTGGCACAGTGGTAAAGAATCCACCTGCCAATGAAGGAGACACAGGAGATGTGGGTTTGAACCCTGGGCAGGAAAGATCCCCTGGAGGAGGAAACAGCAGCCCACTCCAGTATTCTTGCCTGAAAAATCTCATGGACAGAAGAGCCTGGTGGGCTAGGGTCCTTGGGGTCACAAAGAGTCAGCCCTAACTGAGGGACTGAGCATGTGCTGGAGCATCAGAAGCATCTGAGTGTACCTCTTGGTGTAGGGGAAGCTGCAGGCTGACACCATACAGCAGTCCTAGCGCTGAATACCAACCCAGAGTCAAGGCTTCGGTTGACCATCCTCATTCCTCTCTCAGAGCCCATGGGGAACTCGTGCAAGTCATGGCCCTCTTGGCGCCTCAGTTTCCTCATCAACCACCTGAGGCTACACCACCCCTCCCCGAGACCTCACAATTATAACAGCTGCTAAATTCCATTCTTCCTTAAGCTTATTTGAATTGGATTTTCATCATTCATTATCAGAAGTTCTCTTTTATGACCCATTCTCCTAGGGAACTGATTAGAAAAAATCTGACATCTTTAACTCGGTTTTCCTAGCATTCAGTTCATGACCAACCTAGTGAATTCTATTTCCATCATAGTCACCATCTCTTCACTGTACAAGCTAATATCATCTTCTACCTTTCTCAAGGCTATTGTGGTAGCCTTTTAACTGGTCTCCCAGCCTCCAGACTCTACCCATTCCCCTCACTCATATCCCACTGATAGACCTATTTTCCAGCAGAATAAATCTCAGTATGTAAATTCCCTCTTTACAAAGTTTCCACAGGTACCCAGGGCTTCCAAAATAAGAAACAAAAATTCTTTATTAGTTTGGCAGGTCTGTCGTAACAAAGTACTACAGACCAAATAACTTGAACAACAGAAATTTATTTTCTCACATTTCTGAAGCCTGGAAATCCAAAATTCGAGTGCTGCCAGGGTTGATTTCTTCTGAGGCCTCTTTTCTTGGCTTGTAAGTGGCCATCTTCTCCCTATATCTTCATATGGTCTTCCCTCTGCATATCTGTGTCCTCATTTCTTCCTGAGATAAGAATGTATTGCTATAAATTTCCCTCTTAGAGCTGCTTTTGCCTCATCCCATAGGTTTTGAATGGTTGTGTTTCCATTATCATTTATCTCTAGGGATTCTGTGATGTCCTCTTTCATTTCTTCAATGATCCATTGGTTGTTTGGTAACATATTGGTTAGCCTCCATGTGTTTGTTTTTTTACAGTTTTTTTTCCCCTTATAGTTGATCTCTAATCTCATAGCATTGTACTCAGGAAAGATGCTTGATATGATTTCCACTTTCTTGAATTTCCTGATGCTTGCTTTGTGGCCCAGTATGTGATCTATCCTGGAGAATGTTCCAGGTGCACTTGAGAAGAATGTGTATTCTGCTACTTTTGGATGGGATGCTCTGTAAGTATCAGTTATGTCCGTCTGGTCTAACATGTCATTTAAGGCCTGTGTTTCCTTATTGATTTTCTTTCTGGATGATCTGTCCATTAATGTCAGTGCCATATTAAAGTCTCTCACTATTATTGTGCTACTATCAATTTCTTTTTTTAATAGAGGTTAGTATTTGCTTTATGTACTAAGGTGCTCCTCTTCTTACAAGGACACCACCTTGGTGTATTGGATTAAGGCCCACCCAATCTCATCAATCTCATCTTCATGTTCAACCAAATATCCCTACTGATATAGTTTAATCCTCAGAGCACAAAGTTTGTACCTCTCCTAATGCACCCTATTTCTGTCTTGTATGAAATTAGCTTTCAGAATCTCCCCCCATTCTTTTTTCCCCCTTTTTCTTCTCCACATGCACTCAGATAATCCATTCTGTGTTCATTGTCTTAAAAGAATGTGATAAAGCAGAAAAGTGAGAGAAAAAGGTTTCCAGTATAACATAAATGGCTCACAGTAAAAAACAAAAGATTTAGAAGGAAACATTATTTGTCATAGTAAGATTCCCCACCCTACCTGCTTAAGTCTTCGCAGAT
This sequence comes from Oryx dammah, assembly GCF_014754425.2. NCBI lineage: Eukaryota > Metazoa > Chordata > Mammalia > Artiodactyla > Bovidae > Oryx > Oryx dammah. The sequence continues at coordinate 111,387,141 of NW_024070202.1, forward strand.
CAGAGGGTTCTCAGGGCTAAAAGTAAAAATGGCAGGGGGAGCAAATGAGGGGAACCAACATGTCAATTGATTCTAGAGAGAAGAGGCATTTTATATTGTGTCTCACATAGAACCTTGGGGACACAGAGTAAGACTCCACAAAGAAAATGAATGAATGGTGTGTGTCTTACTCGATTCAGGCTGCTATAGCAAAATGTCATGGACTGGGTGGCTTATAAACAATAGGAATTTATTGCTGACTGTTCTGGAAGCTGGGGTGTCCAAGTACTGATAGATCTAGTACTTGATAAGAGCCCAAACTCCTCTGTCCTTACATGGTGGAAGGGGCGAGGGATCTCTCAGTGGTCTCTATCATAAGGGCATTAATCCTGCTCATGAGAGCTCTTCCCTCATGACTTAAAGACCTACCTCCTAACACCATCACCTCGGGGCTTAGAATTTCAACATGTGAATTTGGGGGAGACACAGACCATAGTGGTGTGTCTGAGCATGCTGGGAAGAGGTGCATTGATTACTATGCAGCTCAGAAAGGCCTAGAGTAGCAGAGAATCAAAATGTCCTAAAGGGACCATGCCAAGCAAATGAGTATGTCCCTGTGGCTGCTGGCATGAACTGATGATGCAGAACCCTGGGGCCTATGGATGTCTCTATCTGCTGACAGATGACCTGGAGGACCATAAAGACAGCACGTCCTGCTGCCTTAGGATTATGTAAGCCCCAAGAATTACTTGTGACCCCCAAAATGGTGAGAGCCTCACTGAGTTTATTCCAACTTGGTGAAAAGTAGGCTCAGAACAGAAATCAAGTTAAGGAGAAGTAAAGAAATTGTCCTTTCTTCCCTGAGTTGAATATGAATATTTATACCCCCCAATATTTATTTCTATACTAGTCTGATCCTTCCGACTAGACGATAACAGAACAGTGACTGAAGCTCTATTACCTTCCCATCCCCTGCCACTGCCGTCTTAGTGACTCACCCAGAGCCAGTACTCAGTAAGTATGTTTTTAAGCTGATTGAAGTGATCAAGTATAGGTTCAGAAGTGTACAACAGGGTTGGATAGCCAACAGCAAGAAGACAATTATTTTTTATTTATGGGGAGGGCCCCAAATGTTTTTCATATTTTCATGAGAAAATGGAGGAGTTGCATCAGTGGTCTGGAAACATCGATGGAATTTGTTTCTCTGGCATACAGAAGGTTGTTTGACCCCAGTGATTGAAAGGAGTTGGCAAGGTCTCTCACTCATGGTCAGAGAGTACTTACATTTTTGGAAAATTGAACCACAGAGTTTTAGAACTGGAAGGGATGTTAGTCGAGTAAGCCAACACCCTCTCTTATAAGTGGGAAAAAAACTGAAGCCCAGAGATATGTGGCAAATGGCCCAAAGTAGCAGAGTCAAAGTGAGAGCCAGATATGAATCTGCCCCTTCCTTCTCCCATTTCCCGTTCAGCTGAGCCTCCACGACCTGCCCCTTCGCCCAGTCTCTTGCAGCCCCTCAACTCTCTCGCTCCAGTGTCTCCATAGTTCACCCTCCCCAGCCACCTGGAAACACCTCAACCTGGACCAAGCCAAGGTTTCTGGGCTCTTGGTACACTAGGCTGCCAAGCCCTGCTTGAGAACACCAGACAGGCTCACAGACTGGTGCCACCGTAAACTCGTGGCTGCCAGACCCTATCAGGTTCTTCAGTGCCCCCAGCAACCTGTAAATCCTTCCCTGATCCACTCTCACAGTCTCCACTTCATTATTTCAGAGTTTCTCCTCTCCTCCTCAAACTTCTGACCGCACGACATCTCCCCTTTACACACAATCCTACTGAAATGAATTCCTGTAAGGAGAAAGCCCTTGATCCCTGTATGGTTAGACCACTTAAGACAGCTGTGCCCTTGATTTCGCTACACCCCCTGCTCTACCAGTCCCAGCTTCACTCACATGCTACCCAAAGCTCTTAATTAGAGGACTTCATTAGTCCCTGGTGACTGGCGAGCCTACCCTTATAAGTGGTAGCCTCCTTCTCCCCTGAGGAGGAAAGACTGTTGCCATGCCCTGCTCACCATCTGCCACACAAGGTGGGGTGTCACTCCAGGACACTTTCTATAAGATCCCCTGTGCAAGAAACCATTGATGTCTCTGTTGCTGTCTCCAGGCTCTTCACCCTTGAGTCTGGACGGCCGTAGGGTTTGCACAACCAAAAAGTAGGCAGCCCAACAATCTCCCATCACCAAACCCACATAAACATCAGCAGCCACACCCTCCCTTCTTCTCCCCCTCCCCCTCCCCAAGTCTGAAGTCAACCCTTCCACCCATTTCCGCTCTAAGAACACATTCCTCGCTTTGTCCTGCCTCCGCTCCATCTCTCACTTCTTTTTCTGAACAACTTCCTTATCATCAGCACGTGGGGAAATGCGCACAAATAGTTCCTTTATTTAAAAATCGAGCTTCCTCAGCCCCTGTTCCCCGTGTTCTTTTCTTGCAGCCGCCCCCCTCCCTTCTCCCTCCTGGAGTTACCCTCACTCACTGGCTGTCGCTCTCATCAACTCCAGCGGTTCCCACCAGGGACATCCTCACTGTCAGATCCAAGGGAGCACCCAGCGCTCCCCCTCTCAGACAGCCTGAAGCGGCTCAATCCCTCCCCCGCTGGAAGACCGCCCAGTTCTTGCTCAGCCCATTTCTCTCCTTTCCTCACACTTCTCATCCACGTCCTGTCAGTCTTTCACTTTCTTTTAATATTTACTTTTATTTATTTATTTGGCTGCATCGAGTCTTAGTTGTGTCACGCAGGACCTTGGTGGTGGTGGGCCTAGTTGTGGCGAGTGGGCTCACTTGCCCCCCAGCATGTGGGATCTTAGTTCCCCAGCCAAGAATCAAGCCCGTGCTCCCCTCAGCAGATTCCTAAACCACGGGACGGCTAGGGGAGTCCCCGTCAGTCAGTCTCCGCTTCAAGTTATGTTTTCTGTGTCCGTTCTTTGGGGGTGCTAGCCTGTCTTCTCCAACCACCCTAAGCATTGTACCAGGCAGTTGTATCTACCTCCTTGACTCCGATTACAATCTAGGTTGTGCTCCGATTATAATCTAGTAGCGTGTCCGACTCTTTGCGACCCCATGGACTGTAGCCCACCAGGCTCCTCTGTCCCTGGGGATTCTCCAGGCAAGAATCCTGGGTTGCCACTGCCCTCCTCCAGGGGATCTTCCCGACCCAGGGATCGAACCCAGGTCTCTCCCGTTGCAGGCAGATTCTTTACTGTCTGTGCCACCAGGGAAGCCCAGAGGTATTCAGTAGGTAGCCAGTTATGCCAATCGGAAACACAGAACTGGAGATGTAAATTTGTGCTTCATGTATATAGAATTATATATGTAACCATACTGACATCATTATATTTATATACAAAATCACTGGAATCATATATGGCTTTTGTTTTTTTCCTGCTTGCACGCTAGAGTATGAGGTCTCCGGGAGCAGGGATCTCATTTGATTCACTGCTGGATCCCAAGAACCTAGAAGAGTATCTGGCATATGGGACAGTCTCCATAAATATTTGTTGAATGAACTCATTGGTACCAAGGCTATCATTTTCTCACCACGGGTATCAGTGTTCTAGGTAGCAGGAAATATTACAATTCATTTTGGAAATTGTACACCCAGCAAATCTTCTTAAAATAACATAATCTGTTCTTGTTCAAAGACCTCTTACTTTGAGAAACCTTGTATAATCTTCCTAGAAGACTTCTATACACTCCATCCTCTCTGCTGTAATATATCTTCATGGAAAAGGCTCTAGAGGCCCTTAACCTTGGAGAAACCTTAGTTCTTCTTTTTATGGAAAGCGTTCTGACATGAGAAACACCTGTGGGCTACTTTAACCCGAAATAATGACCTTAATCAAACTTGACAACCCATTCTACTTAAAGTTATATATGAGGTTCAAGTGAGTAGCTAGTAAATTAATTACAGATTTAACTTGAAATGGTCCTTCCTAATGCTTTTGCTGTAATGGCTTGGGATATGACGTAGCCTTCATTGGCTTTAGAAAGTAGAAAAAGAGAGTTTCTTCCATTTTAGAATGTTCTTTTAAAATTTCTTTCCTTAGGTTAGAACAGATGAGAGCCAAAAAGGGCATGTGTCACTAATTATTATGATTTAAGCATTCATTCTTTTCATATTACTGTTTGCACATCTTTTTCTCACCCAAGTCTGTTCTCTTTAATTCTTCCCCTCTTTTCTCTTCCCTCCGTCTTCTTGGAGGGAAAATAAAAAGGAATAATAAAGAGAAAAGTGAGGACTTTTCTAGTGGTCCACTGGCTAAGACTCCATGAATCCATGCAGGGGGCCTGGGTTCGATTCCTGGTCTGGGAACTAGATCCCACATGCCACAACTAAGACCTGGTGCAACCAAACAAATAAATAAAAAATATTTTTTTTTTTAAGAGAAAAGTGTAAAATGTATCCATATATACAGATGTGGAGGGAGAAGGCTCTAACAATATATTCATATATGGAGGAAGAGTTAACATATATATGTATATAATCCATTACTATAAATGTATATTGTGTGTTTATATGTGTATGTATGTGTATGTATATACATGAATACTTAGTGTGTCCTAATGTGTTTATTACTTAATTTCCAGGGTAATCATCATAAATGAATAAAATTTCTGTAGATGAATATGAATATATGGATGTATATGTATACATATGGGGCTTCCCAGAAGCACTAGTGGTAAAGAACCCGCCTGCCAGTACAGGAGACATAAGAGACGTGGGTTCGATCCCTGGGTTGGGAAGATCCCCTGGAGAAGGGCATGGCAACCCACTCCAGTAATCTTGCCTGGAGAATCCCATGGAGAGAGGAGCCTGGTGGGTTACAGTCCTGGCAGGCTACAGTCCATAGGGTCGCAAAGAGTTGGACAGGACTGAAGCAACTTAGCAAGCATGTATGCATGTATATTATGCATATTGCACAATATATACATGCAATATATGCACATATAAATAGCATTACATAATTATATGTTTTGTATGTGTGGATGCATGTATATACATATATACACATATAAGTATATTCTATTATGCATTATGTGTATATACATAATGCATGTGTATCTTACATATATATATTATGTATACATAATATGAATGTATATCCATATGTTCATATGGGTCTATGAAAATTTTACCCATTTGTGAAGATAACCCTGGAAATTAATACACATGCTAGGAACTACTATGTCCCTAACACCACCACCATACATATTCGTTTGAATTCTTTTTAACATATAATTTTACGTATTTACTTTTGGCTGTGCTGGGCCTTCACGGCTGCACGGGTTTTTCTCAAGCTGTGGCGGGCAGGGGCCCCTCTTTAATTGTGCTGCACGGTGTTCTCACTGCCGTGGCCTCTCTTGTTGCGGAGCACGGGTGCCGGGGCGTGCAGGCTTCAGTCCTTGTGGCTCCCGGGCTCTAAATCACAGGCCCATAAGTTGTGGGCCACGGGCTTAGTTGCTCCGCGGCATGTGGGACCTGCCTGGGTCAGGAATTGAACTCAGGTCTGCTGCATTGGGAGGCGGATTCTTTACCACTGAGACACTAGGGAAGCCCTGAATTTTTTTTAGTGATATCCAACCTTTTGGGAAATGTTGGTAACCTTTTTGTTTGGTCTAAAGTTGACACATTCCCACAAACTGTCCTACTGGAGCCAAGGTGAGTTAAAGCACACTGTAGATTTGAGGGTAATTCTTTGAGACCACCGGAAAAACCTAAAGGCACCTGAGATTACTACAAAGACAGGCCCAGACATCCTGGGGAGGGGATATCTGGTCCGTCTTGCCTCGTATACGCTCATGTGTCCCCGACAGATCTCCATGCATCCTTGATCCAGAGAACAGAAGTGGCTAAACTCCTTATAAACTGCTGTTGCAGGAAGAAATGGAGAAGCCCATACATCTTAACCTCCTACTTGCCAGTGCCCCTCAGACAGCAGGCTGTTTCCCCATGCCCTCCATCTGCAGGAAGGGCCACAATGCCACTGAGCGTTCAGCCCACCAGCAAGGAGGGTCGAATATTTAAGTGTTTCTGTGAAGCAGAAGACCCGAGTTGCTACTGAATTTTATTATTAATTAGCTGTGCAATCCAGGGCACGTCACTTTCCTTCTGTGAACCTCAGTTCCCCTCAGTCAGTGAAGAGGGGAAAATTATCTCTAAGCTTCATCTTAACTCTCCCATTCTGTTCTAACTTTCTAGGTTGTCATGCATAAATGGGAAAATATAAGGCTACCATCCTTCTAGTTTCTAATTTGTGTGGTAAAATGTCTGATCAGTTTAATTAAAGATAAGTATCTTTTATATTGAAAACAAAATTAGGAGTCTGGGAGATGTGGAAAGTAGCTTCAAACCAAAAGGAGATCAAACCAGTCAATCCTAAATGAAATCAACCCTGAATATTCATTGGAAGGGCTGAAGCTGAAGCTCCAGTACTTTGGCCACCTGATGTGAAGAACTGACTCACTGGAAAAGATCCTGATGCTGGGAAAGATTGAGGGCAGGAGGAGAAGGGGACGAATGAGGGTGAAATGGTTGGATGGCATCACTGACTCAACAGACATGAATTTGAGCAAACTCTGGGAAATAATGGAAGACAGATTAACCTGGCAGGCTCGTCTATGGGGTCACAAAGAGTCAGACATGACTGAGCAACTGACTAAACAACAACCAAAAGTAGCTTCAACAGTAGTCAGCATTATGAAAAGGGAAGATCCTGAAGCTTAATATTCCTTTACTAATGAGATCTTAAGTGAGGGGAAAGGAACCAAGGGAGCTGTGTGTAGAACACCTTTCCAGAGTGGCGAAAGTGACAGAAATGACTGTAACCTGGCATTCCTGGAACTGTTAGGACAGGCATATAAAAAAGTCTGGGAGAAAACTTGGCAGAGGATATTGTGGAAGACTGTCAATTCAATATTGATCTCTATTTGACTTATTCAACCATGTGCTACCTTTGCATTCGGGGAAAAAGATAAATGGTTAATGAAATAATAAGTAAAAATGACTGATAAAAATCATTACCGCTATCAGTTTTGGTCACACTCCTACCGGCTTTGTTTTGCTCAAGTGAGAACTACCTAGCATAATCTCATGTCTCTTCTCCCCTGAACACCAGGAAGGAAAAAAAGATATTAGAGTAAGACATAACTAAATGAAACCCGGGGCTTGTCCCACCCTGCCAAGAAGAGCGAAAAGCCATCATCATTGTTTCAGTGTCTCCTCTGCAGGCCCTTCATAGTACTCAGTTCATGAAATCGGGCACCTCCCAAGCACTGGATTGAGAAAATCATTCTCTTACCAAGGTGAGCAACAGGAGTTTTTGCCAAAGTAAAAGAAACATCAGCATGACAAAAGCACAGTTGAAATTCACTAACTAGTCTTCAAAGAGAGCCTTAAACAAACTTCCATCCACTACATATTTTTTTGCTGATTTTAATTAATTATTGACAATTTTGCTGGCCACTAACTGTGTTAAAATGGGGGGAGGGGATGCAAAAGGACCATACCAAAGTTAATATCCCTAACAGTTCCATCACCTGGTGTAGAAGTACTAGTTATCACCAGCATCTGTTTTACCCATCTGCTATAACAGGAGTCAGCTTGCAGGTCAAATCCAGCCAGCCACCTGTCCTTGTAAATAAAGTTTTATTGGCACACAGCCATGAACATTCATATCCCTATTGTCTGTGGCTGCTTTCCCACTGCAATGGCAAAGTTAAGTAGATGAGACAGAGATCATGTAGCTCAGAAAGCCTGAAATATTTACTATCTAGCCCTCGACAGAAAGAGAAGTTTGCCAACCCTTGTTCTATAATACTAGATCGTGCAATTTTAACCTCAGTTCGTGGCTGCCTGGAATAGAGACTTTATTTTTCTACCATGCTGCAGTTATGTCTGATGTCTAAGGGTTGCAATAAGATGTAAGTGAAAGTTGGGCACGATTTCATCTTAAATCATGAGAAAAGTTTGAACACAGAGGCCACGCACAGCAGAGCACCAAGGTGACTGGTCCTGATGCCATGGAACAGTATTCTGAACTTGGACATTCAGCCCAGATTTCTAGATGAGAAAGAAAGAAATTCTTACTTAGGGTTTTTGTCTCTCATAGAATCTAATCCTAATATATGGGGCATGACCATTTTAAACATAAAATGTAGCTAAAGTTAAAATTTTTAAATTTATTTTTAATTGAAGTATAGTTGATTTACAATGTTGAGTTAGTTTCTGGTATATAGCAGAGATTCAGTTACATATGTGTATTACACACACACACACACACACACACAGTTTTTTAGATTCTTTTCCATTATGGTTTGTTAGAATATTGAATATAGTTCCCTGGGCTATATGGTCAGAACTTGTTGCTTATCCATCCTAGGTATAATAGTTTGCATTTACTAATGCCAAGCTCCTAATTTACTCCTCCCCACCCTTTTCCCCACTTGGTAATCATAAGCTTGTTTTCTATGTCTGTCTGTCTTTTTTTGAAATTTATTTTATTTTTTTAAATTGAAGTATAGTTGGCCTTCCCTTCTGGCTCAGACAGTAAAGAATCTGCCTGAAATGCAGGAGACCCAGGTTTAATCCCTGAGTCAGGAAGATCCCCTGGAGAAGGGAATGGCTACCCATTTCAGTATTCTTGCCTGAAGAATTCTGTGGCCAGAGGAGCCTGGCAGGCTACAGTCCATAGGGTTGCAAAGAGCCAGACGTGACTGAGGGACTAACACGTACATAGTTGATTTACAATGTTGGGTTAGTTTTGGATGTGCAGTGATTCATTTACGCATGTACATACATCTTTTTTTTTTTTTTTGATAGATAAGAAGTGGATTTATTTAGAGAGAAAAACACAGACAGCATATCAGCCATCTCTAGAGAGAGTGCCCTGAAATATATATGGCATGGTTAGTTTTTATGGGCTGGGTAATTTCATAGGCTAATAAGTAGGAGGATTATTCCAACCATTACAGGGAAGGAGTGGGGATTTCCATGAACTGGGCCACAACCTACTTTTTGATCTTTGGTCGGCCTTGGAACTGTCACGGAGCTGGTAGACGTGTCGCTTAGCTTGCTGGTGTGTTTCAGTGAGCGTATACTGAGACTCAAGGGCTAGTGGAAGTCAACTCCTCCACCCTCTTGGACCTATTTGGTTCTAATCAGTTATGTCATGTCCCTGGGCTATGTCTGTATACTTTTATGTCTCTATTTTATGTCTGTGTGCTGTATGCTCAGTCATGTCTGACTCTCTGCGACCCCATGGACTATAGCTTGCCAAGCTCCTCTCTCCATGGAATTTTCCAGGCAAGATATTGGAGTAGGTTGCTATTTCCTTCTCCAGGGGATCGTCCCGATCCGGGAATCAAAACTTCGTCTCTTGGGTCTTGTGCATTGGCAGGCAGAGTCTTTACCACTGTGCCACCTGGGAAGCCCATATTTCATAACTATATTCTTTTAACATTTGGGCCCCACCCCCTTCCCTCCTGTCACATTCCCCACTCAGAGATTTTACTCCCATAATTTTATAGGAAGCTTAGTGGCAATGCTCAGTCTTCTGTAGCTGCTTCAAGGCTGAGTAGGGCCATCAACCCACCTGTCTGGGAGTAAAATCTCTGGATGCCTGATCCAAGGGCTCCAGGAGCAAGACAGCTCCTTGTTTTAATCTGTTTGGGCTGGAACCCCCAAATGAGCCATCATCTTCTTGTGGAACTGTTATAACTGCTTCCTTAGCTTCCCTATGAATCTTCTTGAGGAAGCACTTCTTGTAAGAGCATCAGAGTACAAAAATAACTATGATTGACAAAAGACTTAAAAGGCACAGTTAAACATCTGATTACTCAATAAAGATGCTTGGTTACTGTTGTGACATACAACATTTTAAGATAACTAGAACCATAGCATTATACCAGGGCATATTGAAGAGCTGACTCATTGGAAAAGACCTTGAAGCTGGGAAAGATGGAAGGCAACAGGAGAAAGGGGCGGCAGAAAATGAGATGATTAGATAGCATCACCGACTCGATGGACATTAATCTGAACAAACTCTGGGAGACAGTGAAGGGCAGGGGAGCCTGTTGCTATTGTTCAGCCACTCAGTTTTTTGTGACCCCATGGACTGCGCCACAATAGGCTTCCCTGTCCTTCACTATCTCCCAGAGTTTGCTCAAACTCATGCCACTGAGTCAGTGACGCCATCCAACCATCTCATCCTCTGTCACCCTCTTCTGCTTTCAATCTTTCCCAGCATCAGGGTCTTTTCCAATGTCAGTCGGCTCTTCGCATCAGGTGGCCAAAGTATTGGAGCTTCAGCTTCAGCATCAGTCCTCCCAGTGAATATTCAGGATTGACTTCCTTTAGAATTGACTGGTTTGATCTCCTTGCTGTCTAAGTGACTCTTGAGAGTCTGCTCCAGTACCGCAGGGGAGCTTGCCAGGCTGCAATCCATGGAGTCGCCATGGGATCACAAAGAATCAGACGCGAGTTAGTGACTGAACAACAATATCCAAATCTTAGAAACTTTATATAATTCTTAGAATTAGAATTATATCAGTAACATTCATCCATAGTATATTTTTAAGTAAGTTTATTGTTTATGTGGTAATGCTCTCTATGCACTTTGACATACTAAATAATACTAGTTAAGTATTTCTCTGAGATGCCTCAGGGGCCCTCTGACATCCCAAAGTTAGCCAAAAGTCCAAAGAACTTTAATTAAAAGTTGGTATTTGGGACGTTTGTCAAAAAGTTTTAAAACACTTAGTCAAATAAGATCATAGTTCACTGTAAGACAATACTTACTCCTTAACAGAAGTGATAAAAGACCTCAAAAGCCAGTACAGATCATAAAGGCAAACAAACTCATACTATTTGTTATTAAAAGAAACATTTCAAGAAAATTTTGGAGGAGAAGTCAAATCCAGTCTGGCCCCATCACACTCCCAACAAAATCCATTTATCCAACTTAATTTCATCTAGTCTGAGAAAATCCCGATCATGTACAACTCTATTTTTTTGTCATTCCTCTCATTTTCTTCTACTGAAAACATACATCTTAACTTTCCTCAAAAGGTCTTTTTTTCACTTCAAGTTGCTTTTCTTGCTGACAAATTTGTTGCAGATATAATAAGGTCTTGTTTGATCTCTGGTAAGCCTTGGTACTACAGAAGTATTATACTTATCATTTATGACTCTAAAACATGTCTGTATTAATCAAACCAACAACCTTAAGCCACCTTCAATACCAGTTATCAGTGTTCAGTTCAGTTCAGTTCAGTCATTCAGTCGTGTCCGACTCTTTGCGATCCCGTGAATCGCAGCACGCCAGGCCTCCCTGTTCATCACCATCTCCCGGAGTTCACTCAGAGTCGCGTCCATCGAGTCAGTGATACCATCCAGCCATCTCATCCTCGGTCGTCCCCTTCTCCTCCTGCCCCCAATCCCTCCCAGCATCAGAGTCTTTTCCAATGAGTCAACTCTTCTCATGAGGTGGCCAAAGTACTGGAGTTTCAGCTTGAGCATCATTCCTTCCAAAGAAATCCCAGGGTTGATCTCCTTCAGAATGGACTGGTTGGATCTCCTTGCAGTCCAAGGGACTCTCAAGAGTCTTCTCCAACACCACAGTTCAAAAGCATTAATTCTTCGGCACTCAGCCTTCTTCACAGTCCAACTCTCACATCCATACATGACCACTGGAAAAACCATAGCCTTGACTAGACAGACCTTAGTCGGCAAAGTAATGTCTCTGCTTTTGAATATGCTATCTAGGTTGCTCATCAGGGTAGTACTGAATATTTTCCAGGTGACATGACCCTGAAATTCATTTTGGCCTGATTATTTTCTATTTGTGAATTTACTTTCTCTTTTTTATTGAAGTACAGTTGATGTACAATGTGGTGTTAGCTTCTGGTATACAGCAAAGTGATTCAGTTATACATGGACATACCTCTTCTTTTTCATATTAAAAAGATTTTTAAAATTTATCTTCCTCAAGCAAAACACACATGGGTCTGCTTTCAAGTCAAGAGAGATGATACTCGAGCTTCTGAAGTGATTCCAAGTGAGTGACCTCCAGACCATTCAGTAAGAGCATCATTTTGGAGAGATGGAGGTGCCCATTGTTGGCATCTAAGGTTTTATTTTTATAAGCTGTAATTTCTCAGTTTATCATCCTCATCCTTAATTGGGTGAGGACAGGATGTTATTTCTTGTCATTATAATAGCTATTAAGCAAAGTTGTCACGCCCTAAGTAATTGAGAATGTCAGATTCAAAATGTGGGCTTTTGAATGCGTGTCACTGCACATTAACACACATTTGTGGCAGGAAATCAAGGACATATTGGCTCCAATTCGACTTTCCCCGCTTGCTGGTTTTTGCCTTTGCATCTTCCTTGCTTATGGTAAAGCTGTTTCATCACAACAGGCAAGACACCTGTGCCCAACACAGCAGGTGGGCAGCACATGTTTTAACAAAATGCCTTTTTATTAATTTAATTAGCACCTATGATCACAGGCTGGTGATGCAAGAGCTAGAAGCTGGGGCATGAACTCTGGGGAGAATTGCCCCTCCTCCATGGTAAATGTCCCTCTGGGTCCCATTGGCTTCCATCTTCTTACAGTGAAAAGTCACTTGTCATTTACCCTTACTGTCACCTCCTGGCCTTACCACTCTCTCTCATGGTTTCAAAAATGAAAATAAGAGCCCTTCTAAAATGTAGCAATTTATCTACATAGTTTTTTTTTTTTAATTTGATCAGAAAATGTTTGAGAATTAGAGAAGACTTGGAACATGAAGGTTTAATGTAGACCCACAGGAACTGGGGACCATGGACGATACCAATGCACTTGCTTTTCTTTTTTTGAAAGTAACTTTATTTTTTCATACTGATGCAACATATTGGACACAGGATGTGTATATTTTTATTTCTTAATTTGTGACTACTCTGGGTCTTCGTTGTGCATGGGCTTTCTCTGGTCGCAGCAAGCAGTTCCACTCTAGTTGAAGCGCACAGGCTTAATAGTTGTGGCACACAGGCTTCGTTGCCCCCTGACTTGTGGAATCTTCCTGTACCAGGGATCAAACCGGTGTCCACTCCATTGCAAGGCGGATTCTTAACCACTGGACCCCCAGGGAAGCCCAGGATGTGTATGTTTGATATAGCAGTTATCTACAGATGCCTAATATCACCATCTACCTACAGCACGCACTCTAAGAAGGTAAGGGTGGAGTTCCCTGAGGGTCCAGTGGTTAAGACTTCATGCCTCCATTGCAACAGCTGCAAGTTCGATCCCTTGTCAGGGAACTAAGATCCTGCACAGTGCAGCAAATAAACAACTGAAAAAACAAACAAATAAATATATGTATATAAGGTTTAAAAGGAAAAAAATGTAATGGGAGACCCAAAGACACTCTGGGCCAGAGCATTCCAAGGGGATCGTGTTGGATAGTCTCTTACAATAAGTCAAAGCCAGAATCATGAAGCCAGACTTGAAGGCACACTAACTCGTGGGAAAGATCCCTGCAGAACAAAAGGCACTGTCCAGGATTAAAATACTAAACGCCCCAGGTATTACAGGTGAGGCGCTTACCTGTGACCGAACTCATCCTAGATTCAGGTGGCATCATTGCAGCAACTGCTCACTCTCTGGAAGAGGAAGCTGAGACCCAGAGAAGGGAAGTTTTTGTCCAAAACTGTGGGAACATCTGAATTTGAAAGCAAAACCTTGACTTCTAATGCAGGGCTCTTCTCACAAATTGGGCATATTCTTCTAGCCTGGAGTCTTGTAACAGTTTGAGGACCCTGAGCTTGACTAGGGTTGTGTGATGGGTTTTCACAGCACGGAGAACATCCCCGGAGAACACGGACCACCTCCTTTTGTGGCGTGTGGACAAGGGTTAGGACAGTCACAGCCAAAGCCTGGGCATCAACAAAGTGGGCTTCAGGATTCACAAATCTGCCATTCAGAGATTCAGTCATCCAAGGGCAATCAGAAAAGTCTATTCACTTAGTGATTTTGCTAACACAGGAATTTGAATCATGTGCTCTGCCAGGAAAATCTCTTGGAATGAGTCTGCATTCACTCCCAGCATCAACCCATCATCAGATATGACTTTGTTACTCTCTTACTGTATATGAGGGCTCAGAAACAACCCTGGAGTGATTCTGACAAATTATTTTCACTGGGGAAAACCGCTCTTTAAAGGGATAGAAAGTCAGTTCAGAATGACTCAGGTGAAAAAACAGGGGAGAAATGATAGATTCTTATAACTGAAAAGTCTAGGCTATCACAGAGTCAGACCAGGTAGATTCTGATGTTGAAAGATGATGTCGTTAAGAATCTTTTTCCAGGGACTTGCCCGCTAGTCCAATGGTTAAGACTCTGCACTTCCAGGGCAGGGGTGCAGGTTCGATCCCTGGTCAGGGAACTAAGATCCCACATTCACAGTGTGGCCAAAAATTTTTTTTATGTATTTATATAAGCAATGAGGATTTCCTATATAGCACAGGGAACTAGATTAAATGTCTAAAAATATCATCCATTTCTGTCTTTCCATTCTGCTTTCTTCTGTACTACCTTCCTCCCCCAGCAGTCTCTGTGTTTGTGATGACAAAGAGGCTGTTGGTCACCAGCTACTAACTTATATCCTGCTAATGCAGGTACTCCAGAGGTGTCACTGTCACTGACTGTTTGGAGCATGTCTCCACTGCTGGGGTTGGAGCAGGTGCTCACATGACTCGAGCCACATGAACCAGGATGGGGAGAGATGTGTACAGTGGGGGGTGCCCTGCAGTGCCCTGCAAAATATTTAATGATGAGCCCTGAGGGTGGGCGGTGGGGGGGGGCCTTCATTTGTATTGTTTGCTGATTTCCAAGGTGGGAGAATAAACACTCTCACCAGAGCAGATTTCAAGCTACCCAAGTATCCCTGAACAAAGAGTTGGGAAGAGAGATACAGGAGCACCCAGGACATAATATTTCAACCCTGCTGCTACTGCTGCTGCTAAATCACTTCAGTCGTGTCCGACTCTGTGCGACCCCATAGATGTCAGCCTACCAGGCTCCCCCATCCCTGGGATTCTCCAGGCAAGAACACTGGGGTCGGTTGCCATTTCCTTCTCCAGTGCATGAAAGTGAAAGTGAAGTCGCTCAGTCGTGTCCGACTCTTAGCGACCCCATGGACTGCAGCCCACCAGGCTCCTCTGTCCATGGGATTTTCCAGGCAAGAGTGCTAGAGTGGGGTGCCATTGCCTTCTCTACCCTACAGAGAAAATAAATGTAAGTGACCTCAAGGCCATCAATAATAGTAACAGGTAGTAAAATAATTAGGAAGTGACGTGTCTTGAGTAGGCATGACCTTTGTTTTTAATCAGTTCAGTTCAGTCACTCAGTCGCGTCTGACTCTTTGTGACCCCATGAATTGTAGCATGCCAGACCTCCCTGTCCATCACCAACTCCCGGAGTTCACCCAAACTCATGTCCATTGAATCAGTGATGCCATCCAGCCATCTCATCCTCTGTCGTCCCCTTCTCCTCCTGCCCCCAATCCCTCCCAGCATCAGTCTTTTCCAATGAGTCAACTCTTCGCATGAGGTGGCCAATTATTGGAGTTTCAGCTTTAGCATCAGTCCTTCCAAAGAAATCCCAGGGCTGATCTCCTTTAGAATGGACTGGTTGGATCTCCTTGCAGTCCAAGGGACCCTCAAGAGTCTTTTCCAACACCACAGTTCAAAAGCATCAATTCTTTACCACTCAGCTTTCTTCACAGTCCAACTCTCACATCCATACATGACCACTGGAAAAACCATAGCCTTGACTAGATGGACCTTTGTTGGCAAAGTAATGTCTCTGCTTTTCAATATGCTCTTTAGGTTGGTCATAACTTTCCTTCCAAGGAGTAAGCATCTTTTAATTTCACGGCTGCAATCACCATCTGCAGTGGTTTGGAGCCCCAAAAAATAAAGTCTGCCACTGTTTCCACTGTTTCCCCATCTATTTCCCATAAAGTTATGGGACCAGAAGCCATGATCTTCGTTTTCTGAATGTTGAGCTTTAAGCCAACTTTTTCAGTCTCCTCTTTCACTTTCATCAAGAGGCTTTTTAGTTCCTCTTCACTTTCTGCCATAAGGGTGGTGTCATCTGCATATCTGAGGTTTCTCCTGGCAATCTTGATTCCACCTTGTGCTTTTTCCAGTCCAGCGTTTCTTATGATGTACTCTGCATAGAAGTTAAATAAGCAGGGTGACAATATACAGCCTTGACGTACTCCTTTTCCTATTTGGAACCAGTCTGTTGTTCCATGTCCAGTTCTAACTGTTGCTTCTTGACTTGCATATAGGTTTCTCAAGAGGCTGGTCAGGTGGTCTGGTATTCCCATCCCTTTCAGAATTTTCCACAGTTTATTGTGATCCACACAGTCAAAGGCTGTGGCATAGTCAAGAAAGCAGAAATAGATGTTTTTCTGGAACTCTCTTGCTTTTTCCATGATCCAGCGGATGTTGGCAATTTGATCTCTGCCTTTTCTAAAACTAGCTTGAACATCAGGGAGTTCACGGTTCACGTATTGCTGAAGCCTGGCTTGGAGAATTGTGAGCATTACTTTACTAGCATGTATTGAGTTCAACTGTGTGGTAGTTTGAGCATTCTTTGGCATTTCCTTTCTTTGCAATTGGAATGAAAACTGACCTTTTCCAGTCCTGTGGCCACTGCTGAGTTTTCCAAATTTGCTGGCATATTGAGTGTAGCACTTTCACAGCATCATCTTTTCAGAATTTGAAATAGTTCAACTGGAATTCCGTCACCTCCACTAGCTTTGTTCGTAGTGATGCTTTCTAAGGCCCACTTGACTTCACATTCCAGGATGCCTGGCTCTAGATGAGTGATCACACCATCGTGATTATCTGAGTCGTGAAGATCTTTTTTGTATAGTTCTTCTGTGTATTCTTACCACCTCTTCTTAATATCTTCTGCTTCTGTTAGGTCCATGCCATTTCTGTCCTTTATTGAGCCCATCTTTGCATCAAATGTTCCCTTGGTATCTCTAATTTTCTTGAAGAGATCTCTAGTCTTTCTCATTTTGTTGTTTTCCTCTATTTCTTTGCATTGATCGCTGAGGAAGGCTTTCTTATCTCTCCTTGCTATTCTTTGGAACTCTGCATTCAGATGCTTATATCTTTCCTTTTCTCCTTTGCTTTTCTCTTCTCTTCACAGCTAATTGTAAGGCCTCCCCAGACAGCCATTTAGCTTTTTTGCATTTCTTTTCCTTGGGGATGGTCTTGATCCCTGTCTCCTGTACAATGTCACGAACCTCTGTTCATAATTCATCAGGCACTCTATCTATCAGATGTAGTTCCTTAAATCTATTTCTCACTTCCACTGTATAATCGTAAGGGATTTGATTTAGGTCATACCTGAATGGTCTAGTGGTTTTCCCTACTTTCTTCAATTTAAGTCTGAATTTGGCAATAAGGAGTTCATGATCTGAGCCACAGTCAGCTCCCGGTCTTGTTTTTGCTGACTGTATAGAGCTTCTCCATCTTTGGCTGCAAAGAATATAATCAATCTGATTTCAGTGTTGACCATCTGGTGATGTCCATGTGTAGAGTCTTCTCTTGTGTTGTTGAAAGAGGGTGTTTGCTATGACCAGTGCGTTCTCTTGGCAAAACTCTATTAGTCTTTGTCCTGCTTCAATCCGCATTCCAAGGCCAAATTTGCCTGTTATTCCAGGTGTTTCTTGACTTCCTACTTTTGCATTCCAGTCCCCTATAATGAAAAGGACATCTTTTGGGGGTGTTAGTTCTAAAAGGTCTTAGAGGTCTTCATAGAACTGTTCAACTTCAGCTTCTTCAGCGTTACTGGTTCGGGCATAGACTTGGATAACTGTGATAGTGAATGGTGCCTTGGAAACGAACAGAGATCATTCTGTCATTTTTGAGATTGCATCCAAATACTGCATTTTGGACTCTTTTGTTGACCATAATGGCTACTCCATTTCTTCTAAGGGATTCCTGCCCACAGTAGTAGATATACTGGTCATCTGAGTTAAATTCACCCATTCCAGTCCATTTTAGTTCGCTGATTCCTAGAATATCAACGTTCACTCTTGCCATCTCCTGTTTGAGCACTTACAATTTGCCTTGTCTCATGGACCTGACATTCCAGGTTCCTATGCAATATTGCTCTTTACAGCATCAGACCTTGCTTCTATCACCCGCCAATCACATCCACAACTGGGTATTGATTTTGCTTTGGCTCCATCCCTTCATCCTTTCTGGAGTTATTTCTCCACTGATCTCCAGTAGCATATTGGGCATCTACTGACCTGGGGAGTTCCTCTTTCATTATCCTATCATTTTGCCTTTTCATACTGTTCATGGGGTTCTCAAGGCAAGAATACTGAAGTGGTTTGCCATTAATTCCCTTCTCCAGTGGACCACATTCTGTCAGACCTCTCCACCGTGACCCACCTGTCTTGGGTGGCCCCACACGGCATGGCTTAGTTTCATTGAGTTAGAGAAGGCTGTGGTCCGTGTGATTAGATTGACTAGTTTTCTGTGATTATGGTTTGTGTGTCTGCCCTCTGATGCCTCTCGCAACACCTACCGTCTTACTTGGGTTTCTCTTACCTTGTACGTGGGGTATCTCTTCATGGCTGCTCCAGCAAAGTGCAGCCGCTTGCTCCTTACCTTGAACGAGGGGCATCTCCCTACAGCCGCCCCTTCTGACCTTGAATGTGGAGTAGCTCCTCTCGGCCCTCCTGCGCCTGCACAGCCACCGCTCCTTGGACGTGGGGTTTTTTAATAGAATGTTTTTAATCAGAAGGTTATAAAATCTAATGTCAAGCAGTGACAGTTTCCTAAAGGAAAACAACCCTGAATAATCATTGGAAGGACTGATGCTGAAGCTCTGATACTTTGGCCACCTGATACAAACAGCCAATTCATTTGAAAAGACCCCGATGCTGACAAAGATTGAAGGCAAAAGGAGAAGGCGGTGGCAGAGGATGAGATGATTGGATGGCATCACCGACTCAATGGACATGAGTTTGAGCAAGCTCCAGGAGATGGTGAAGGACAGAGAAGCCTGGTGTGCTGCAGTCCACAGGTCGCAAAGAATCAGACACAACTGAGCTACTGAACAACAATGGGCAGCAAATTAACACTTTATGGCAGTGGACAAACTACCCTCTTGAAGTTCTGATGATTGGTCTTTGTGAGCCAGCTCTAGCACACCGATGCAAATGCTCCAAAAGGAGCAGCCCTCTGTTCCCAGAATAAGGGAGAACAGATGCTGAGGCAAGAAGGATGCCTGTCTCATATATTAATAAATGAGAGGTAAGATTTCAAGTCAAAGTTGAAAATGGGCTCTATTGGACCTTGAGATGCAAAAAAAAATTTTTTAATTCTTGTCAGAAACATATTTTGAGAGAATATAGTGGAGAATGAGGGAGACCCAAAGATCTCGTCTGTGTTTACCCTCATAATGTCAGGAGATAATAGGTCATGAGTTGTTCTGCAGCCTCAGTCCTAAGTGTTAGTGGTTTGGAGCAGGACAGAGCCAGGGGCCAGACCCAAGGCTCTGAATTGTTGCAGAGGTGGGGTTGGGTGGGGCAGAGCAGCTGGGAAAAGAATAATCAGTATAATCCTCCTGTCTATATCCTCCTTAAAGATTGATGTTAACAACTGAAATGAAATGCAGGAAAGTCCTTTGGAAATTTGTGGGAATCTGGATTGTGATTTTTTGGAAAGAGGCTTCCCAGGTGGTAAAGAACCCACCAGCCAGTGCAGGAGACATAGGAGACAGGGGTTCAATCCCTGGGTCGGGAAGACCCCCTGGAGGAGGGCATGGCAACCCACTCTAGCATTCTTGCCTGGAGAATCCTCATGGACAGAAAGCCTGGCGGGCTACAGTCAGGGGGTCGCAAAGAGTTGGATACAACTGAAATGGCTGAGCACGCACTCGATGACAAGCACCCTCTATAAAGCCGGTCCTCACTGACCCAGAATGCACTGATCTCACCTCTCTGAATTTCTGTTTTACGTAACTATGATACAGTCTACACTATGACTAGATACTCTCTCATTTCCTTTTAAAAATAATTGTGGGGGAAATCTTTATCCTGCCAAGCGTATTATTGCCTCCTTAACATTTATTCTTATCGCCAACAATGCTAAGCACAAAAATTAAACGCATAGCGTATGTCTGATAAAAGTGTACTGACAGGAAAACTGGACCGTCTGCTAAATTGCTGTTGACTAAAAGATCTTGTTTTATGAAAAGGTAACAGTGACTTTGGTAAGCAGGATAGTAAGTTGTGTGTAAATGGTGCTTCTAAACCCATGAGGGTGCCTGACAAATTACTTATTCACTTTGAAATTTTATCAAAAATGCTAATGTGGTTTCAAACATATTTTATAGAGATGGTATCATGGTAAAAATACAAATTGGGCCCTGTCCAAATTAACTCAAATTTTGTATTGGACTTGATTAGGTCCAAGAGGCTACAGTGTAAATAAGAATTCACAGTAACAATTTGTAAAAAAAAAATTGTAATTTCATTTATTATTTTTGTCTGTGCGGGGTCTTTGCTGCTGTGCGGGCTATTCTCTAGTTGCGGTGTGTGGGCCTCTCATGGCAGCGGCTTCCCTTGCTGTGGAGTACAGGTCCCAGGGTGCTAGGCCGTCACTAGTTGGCGACATGTGGGCTCAGCAGCTGTAGTTCCCTGGCGCCGGAGCACAGGCTCAGTAGCTGTGGCGCATGGGCTTAGTTGCTCCGGGGCATGTGGGATCTTCCCGGACCAGGGATCAAAGCCGTGTCTCCTATATTGGCAGGCGGATTCTTTACCACTGAGCCGCCAGGGCAGCCTCCACCGTAACTGATTCTCTCTTAGCCAGTCCCTGTGCTTACTCTCTACAGTGCGAAAGCTGATCAAACTTGATACATTCACAGAATTACACAAAGGTCCCTTCAAATACGGTGGCATCAGTTATTAAGAGATCACTTAGTTCTAGGGGGAGAGTTTAAGGTGGGATATTAATTCCAAATGGAATCTCCAAGTTGAATGTGGGGATCAGCACCGAAGCACTTGACACCATTTTACACACCTTTAGAGGCAAAGTCGTTTTTTCTGGTAGGAAAACAGAGATAATTATCAGTTAATCATCTTAGCTGTTCGTACTACCTATTAGAAAAATCGTGGCGCCTCAAATGCTATAATTATAGTGTCTTATTCAGCCTTCCGACTACAGCGGCTCCCCAGACTCTCCCCCACCCCTCACTAAAACTGCTTCTTCAAACTATGCTGCTCAGCTCCTGGATGAAGTTTCCTAGTTTAAATTAGACTTATACCATGTATCTGAAGCCCTCTCTGCTTGGTTTTTATTTTTGAGTCTTGGTGGGCCAGCTGCCTTCAACAGATGGAGATTTGGCCCCTTAAGAAGGCTGCATCTGTTGTGGTACCTGTTAGCATCATTTCTTCCCACAGCCTGTTGAATCACATACATCCTTGTCTATGGACTGCTCAAGCCACACTTTAAACCTAAGTGTAATTTTAACTCCAAACACCATGTCTCAGAGAAGCAAATAAAAACAAGTAATTAGAAGTTAGCAACTGTTTCTGATAAGACAATAATTTGAAGGAACAGAAAAAAAAATGGTATAAATATGAAATTTAAGAAAGTTTATGTCAAACTCACAAATGTTGCTAAGCCTCCCCCACCGCACCCCACTCCACCCCCAGGGAAGCACAATATTATTAAATCATAGTCAAATAGTCCCAATAACTCAAGGACTCACAGAATATGTTTTTGCATATCTGACTCTCTGACACAGTTGAACCGCTGTGCCTTTAAATCAAAACTTTAAAATCATAACCATCCTCATTTGACAGCTTTGCAAGATGTAGCATATTAAGTTTATAAACATAATTCAATCTATTTCTTAATGACTTGCTGTCATCCTACAGTGAACCTTCTTCACTGTAGTGCACTGCTGTGACAGCTAGCACACCAGGACAAAAATAAGTCTTGTTCATTTCCATTCAGTACCACAAACATTTGTGTATTTCCCTCTCCAAGCCAGACATGATGCGGAGTTCTAAAAATAGAGTCAGTGAAGCCTGGGCCCTACTGTATCCAGGGTTGCTCATTCTCACTAAAGGATCACGAGAGCATGTGGGATGTACCATGAATGGCCACAGACAGCTGGCCTTGGAAATGAGCAAGAACCAGATCAGGAGGGAGTTTGAACTTGACCCTGCAGTACTTTTTACACAGGGGACTAACCTGGTCAGGCTCAGAGTGCAGAATGAACCGAGCGAATGTGAACCTGGAGATGAGACAACTATGGAGAAGTCTGCTCCAGTCCAAACACGAAATGAGCTAAGGTAGCAACAGATTTCAGAAGGTAGAACCAACAGGATCTGATGTCCGTCTTAATGATGGAATAAAGGAAGAATCTAGGATGATTTCCCAGTCCTTTGCTATGGCAACTAGGTAGATATGCCATAAGCCAAAATGGGAAACTCAGAAAGAAGAGGTTTGAGAGGAGATGAACTGAGTTTGGCTTTTCTTATTACTATTACTTTATTGAAGCATAGTTGATTTACAGTTCAGTCAGTTCAGTTCAGTTTCTCAGTCATGTTTGACTCTTTGTGACCCCATGGACTGCAGCATGCCAGGCCTCCCTGTCCATCACCAACTCCTGGAGCTTACTCAAACTCATGTCCATTGAGTCAGTGATGCCATCCAACCATCTCATCCTCTGTCGTCCCCTTCTCCTCCCGCCTTCAATCTTTCCCAGCATCAGGGTCTTTCCCAGTGAGTCAGTTCTTCACATGAGGTGGCCAAAGTATTGGAGTTACAGCTTCAGCACCAGTCCTCCCAATGAATATTGAGGACTGATTTCCTTTAGGATGGACTGGTTGGATCTCCTTGCAGTCCAAGGGACTCTCAAGAGTCTTCTCCAACACCACAGTTCAAAAGCATCAGTTCTTCAGTGCTCAGCTTTCTTTATGGCCCAACTCTCACAGCCATACATGACCACTGGAAAAACCATAACCTTGACTAGAGGGACGTTTGTTGGCAAAGTAATGTCTCTGCTTTTTAATACGCTGTCTCGGTTGGTCATAGCTTTTCTTCCAAGGAATAAACGTCTTTTAATTTTATGGCTGCAGTTGATTTACAAGGACCAGGTATATAGCAAAGTGATTCAGTTTTATATATATATATATGCAAATTCTTTTCCATAGCCTTTTTTATTATGTTATTACTAGATATCGAGTCCAGTTTTCGGTGCTGTACAGCGGGTTCTAGGGCTTTTTTGTCCTGGTCTTTCTGTGTGTCCTTATCTGGCTGTGCTGGGTCCTAGTTGCAGCATGCAGGCTCTTCCATGAGACGTGTGGGCTTCTCTCTAGTTGTTGTGCACAGGCTTAGTTGCCCCGAGGCACATGGGATCTTAGTTCCCCGACCAGGGATCAAACCTGCATCCCCTGCATTAGAAGGTGGATTCTTAACCACTGGACTGCCAGGCAAGTCCCAGTAGGTCCTTATTGTTTATCTGTTTTATATAGAGTAGTGCATATCTGTTAATACCAAACTCCCAATTTATTCTTCCTTCTTTGTTCCCTTGGGTCACCATAAGTTTGTTTTCTATGTCTGTGAGTCTGTTTATGTTTTGTAAATAAATTCATTTGTATCTTTTTTTTATTCTGCATATAAATGATATCCTATGATATTTATTTTCCTCTGAGTTGGGTTTTTGGGTGTCCAGTATGCAGGATCTTAG
The DNA here is from genome assembly GCF_014754425.2 of Oryx dammah. NCBI lineage: Eukaryota > Metazoa > Chordata > Mammalia > Artiodactyla > Bovidae > Oryx > Oryx dammah. The sequence continues at coordinate 111,410,958 of NW_024070202.1, forward strand.
TTCCCAACTAGGGATCAAACCTGTGCCCCCTGCAGTGGAAGCACAGAGTCTTAACCACTGGAACATCAGGGAATCCCCTGAGTTGGGTTTCTCATTCATTTTCTTGTCACATATTTATCACTCACCTGGCACCCAGTAGGTGCCAGGCACTGGGCTGGGGCTGTGGACATGACGGTAGGGGAAAGAAGGCATGATCCCTGCCCTCTTGGAGCTTAGGAGAGAGGTTAACTGAGTAATCAGGTCAAGATATTTATAACTTCAAGCGTGATGACTTCAAGAACAGGGAAGGACATGGTGCCATGAGGGACGATTACTGGGGAGTCTCACCTCTCCAGGGAGGTCAGAGCAGCTTCCTGAGGCATCCGAGTTAAAGAGTAGAGACAGAGAGCAGGGGTAAGAGTTTGCTAAGTGAGGGAGGGAAGAAGGATGTTCACAGAGGGAACAATGCCCGGGGTCTCCAGGGTGGCAGCGTGGTAGGTATTTTCAAGGAACTCAAAGAAGACAGTGTGACTCGAGCAGGGAGGGCAGGAGATAAAACCAGGAGGGTGGGTAGACGCCAGGCCACAGAAGGCCCTGGAAGCAGCCAATTGGCTCCAGCGTAACACTCTTCTGAAAAGTGTGAAAGTGTTAGTCGCTGTCGTGTCTGACTCTTTGAGACCCCATGGACTGTGGCCCGCCAGGCTCCTCTGTCCATGGGATTCTCCAGGCATGAATACTGGAGTGGGTTGCCATTCCTTCCTCTAGGGGATCTTCCTGACCCAGGGATCGAACCTGGGTCTCCTGTATTTTGTGCAGGAGACACATTTTCTCCTGTATTTCTTTACCGTCTGAGTCACCAGAAAAGCCCAACACTCTTCTGGAGCGGATGGTAAATAGCTCCTGCACTAAACTCAACCTCGTCCCCTCACCCTCTCATCCCCAGTCCAGCTGCCCAGTCCCTCATCTGGGCTTCCCCATGAGCTAGCAGCCAAGACAGTGATATCTGGCAAAAGAGGGCAAGGAGGGCAGATTTTTAAAGTACCACTCCAAGATGCTGGCATCTGTTCTGATGGTCAGTACCTGCACAATGTTGGTTGCTAAATATTTAGATATATATATATATTTTTGGATGCACCACATCTTTTAGTTGTAGCATGCAGGATCTTTGATCTTTGATTGCAGCATGCAGAACCTTTCACTGCTCTTTGCAAACTCTTAGTTGTGCCATGTGGGATCTAGTCCCTGACCAGGGATTAAACCGAGGCCACCTGCATTGGGAGTGCGGAGTTTTAGCCACTGGACTGTCAGGGAAGTCCCTATTTAGACTATTTTGAATACGACCCCTGCTTATAGGCCATGTAAGAGGTTAGTGTTTATTCTGAGAATAATGGGATATCTTTGAAGATGGTGGCATGATCAGATACATGTTTCAAAAACACCAGTTCAGTTGCAGTGTGAATAACATTGAGGAAGTGGCAAAGTGAAAACAGAGGGACCAGTTAGTAGAGTCTTTTTTTCTTTTAATTGAAGTAGAGTTGACTTACAATGTTATGTACATTTCAGGTATACAGCAAAATGATTCAGCTCTATATATTATACATTTTCAGATTCTTTTCCCTTATAGGTTATTACAAAATATTAACGATAGTTCCCTATGCTATACAGTAGGTCCTTATTATCTATTTTATATATTAGTATATTAATGTATATTAATTAGTATATATTAATCCCAACCCCCTAATTTATCCCTCCTCCCAGTTAATAGAGGGCTTCTTAGGTGGATCAGTGGTAAAGAATCTGCCTGCCAATGTAGGAGACACAGGTTTGATCCCTGGGTTGGGTTGATACTCTGGAAGATGAAATGGCAAAACCGTTCCAGTATTCTTGCCTGGGAAATCCCTTGGGCAGTGGTGCCTGGAAGGCTACAATCCAAGGGGTCACGAAGAGTCAGACACAACTGAGGTGAGTGATCGTGCATGCATACCAGTTAACAGACTCTTGTTCACCCTGTCATGTGTTAGGGTGGTAACGGGTTGAGATGGAGAGAAAGAGGTTCAAGAGATAGAGAAGATATCCCAGTCAAAATCCCAACAGGCTTTCTTATAGAAATTGACAAACTGATTCTAAAATCTATAAGGAAACACAAAAGGTCTCAGACCACCAGAGTGATTTTCAGAAAGAACAAAGTTGAAGGACTTACACTACCTGATTGCAAATCTTTCTGTAAAGGTACATCAATTAATTCAGTGTTATATTGGCAGAAGGATAAACATGGATTTATGAATTGACATGTTTTCTGAATTTCCTTTTCCGGATTGTTCACTGCTAGTATGTTGAAGTACAACTGATTTTTGCACATTGATTTTATACCCTTAAAATTTGTCAAATTCATTTATTAGCTCTAAAGCTTTTTTTGTGGGGATTTCTTAGGGTTTCTACATATAACATCATGCTGTCCTTGAAGAGAGAGAGCTTTTCTTCTTTATTTCCAGTTTGGGTGTATTTTATTTCTCTTATTGTCTGACTTCTCTTGGCTAAAATTTCCAGTACTGTGTTGAACGGAAGTGGTGAGAGTGGGCATCCTTGTCTTGTTCCTGATTTTGGGAGAAAAGCTTTCAGTCTTTCTCCATTGACTATGTTGTTGTTTAGTTGCTAAATCATGTCGCACTCTTTGCGACCCTGTGGACTGTAGCCCCCCAGGCTCCTCTGTCTTTAGGATTTCCCAGGCAAGAATACTGGAGTGGGTTGCCATTTCCTTCTTCAGGGATCTTCCCAATCCAGGGCTCAAAACTGCGTCTCCTTCGGTTCTTGCATTAGCAGGCGGATTCTTTACCACTGAGCCACCAGGGAAGCCTCACTGGGTATGTTAGCTGTGGGCTTTTAATATATGGCCTTTATCCTGTTTATTTCTAGTTTACGAGGTTTTTTTTTAATCATAAAAGGTATTGGAATTTGTCAAATGCTTTCCCTCATCTTGTGTTTATGGTGTGATGTACAGGAGATGATCATGTTTTTTTTTCCCCTTCATTCTATCACTGTGGTGTACTACACTGATTGATGTTCTTATGTTGACATACTCTGGCATTCCTGGGGTAAATCCCACTGACCAACTGATCTTTGACAAAGGCCCCAAGGCAATTCAGTGGAGATGGGATAATTGTTCAATGAATGGTGCTCACAAAGTTGTATATACTTGTGGAATAAAAAGAAACTTTGATCTTACTCTCACACCATAATGAAAAAAAAATATGTCAGATTTTCTGCAGGGCAGGAATTTAAGAGTGGCTTAGCCGAGTGGCTGTGGTTCAGGGTCTGTTGTGTGGTTCCAATTAGGAGGTCAGCTGAGGCTGCAGTGATTGGGGTTGGAGGGTGCCCTCAGAGAAGGTGAACTCACATGGCTGTTGGCAGGAGGCCTCAGTTTCTCACTCAAGGAGATTTCCTTGCAACATGGCAGCTGCCTCTCTGCAGAGTAAGCTGTCCACGAGAGGGAACAAGAAGAACACAGCATCTTTCACAACTAGGTCTCATATCGTCACTTCCTATTTAATCTGTTTATTAGAAGCGAGTCACTGAGTTCAGCATACATTCCAGGGGAGAGGAATTTGACCCCACCTCTTAATGGGAGGGGGCTTCCCTTGTGGCTCAGCTGGTAACAGATCTGCCTGCAATGTGGGAGACCTGGGTTCAATCCCTGGGTTGGGAAGATTCCCTGGAGAAAGGAAAAGGTACCCACTCCAGTATTCTGGCCTAGAGAATTCCATGGACTGTATAGTCTATGGGGTTGCAAAGAGCTGGACACGATTGAACGACTTTCACTTTCACTTAATGGGACGAGCACAAAACCTTTATGGACATATATTAAAGCTACCACATGGAATATTACCTTCAGAGATGAATACAGTTCAGAGGTTGCCATCTCTTTGGGTGGAGAGAAGTGAGATATAGCACATAAAATATTGTACAGTTGTACCTATGTGAACAACATGTTTTAAAGAATGACAGTTGATTTTGGTAGAACCCATATCATTGCTGACTTTAAAATTAGACAAAGAAGCAAAACTTTTTGCATCTTATTATTTTTTTTGAGACTATCAGTCAGAATAAAAAACTGATATATTCAGAAAATTCATCTCTCAACAAAGTGCTACTATCAGATAAGCTTATTGAAAATAATCTTAATATACTTTATGTAATGAGCAGTATCCTAACATACTGATTAGCCATTACAGTTGCAATTGGAAATGTTTTAACATTATTCATTAGCATATTGAACTCCCTGTGTGTTAACTGTGTACATATATAAGGTAAAAGTTTTGAGAACTTTAAACCCAGGCTAAAGAAATTCTTGAGAAATCCTTTTTTAGAACAATTTTTTTGCATTTGTTTTGACATCTATTTCAGTCCCCAGTTTCTATTACTAAAAAGTATTCATTGAGTTCTGATTTGATGTCATGCTTTTTCTGCAATAACTATTCCATACTCAGATGTTTTGGCTAAAAAAATGCACTTAGTTTTATCCCTGTTTTTTCACATGCATATAGCCTTAACCATTCTTCTCTCTAAACAGCAAGAAATCCTAATTAACGTGAACATAACAGTTTTTCTCCTACAATGTTTCCATTATATTTAATGTCATTTTCCTTGTCTCTAAAATACGATCAAGAATCTTTATTTTACCATAGGAGAAAATCTTCAGGATCTAGGACTGAAGGGTTCCTTGACTCAACATCAAAAGCACCATGCACAAGAGGAAATCTGATAAGCTGGATATCATCAACATGAAAACCATTTGCTTTGTGAAAGACAAGAGGATGAAAAGACAAGAAGCCTAGAATGGAATGCAGCAGTAATACAAACCATAAGAATCTGTGCTTACCTTAGAGGTCCAGACAACGTACCATGAGAATACAAAGGACTAAAAGATTAATTTCAGCCAAGGAAACCTGCAAAGTGTGATGAAGTGAGAACCAAGCTAGGAATCAAAAGACAAGTCAGTAGGATTGTAACAGATGGACCTAAGAGTGAGAGGAGCATCTAAGATAGAATCAGCAAAAGCTAGAAGGAAGGAAGGGCTTCCCTGGTGGTTCAGTCAGTAAACAGTGTGCCTACAATGCAGGAGACCCGGGTTCGATCCCTGGGTCGGGAAGATCCCTTGGAAAAGGAAATGGAAACCCACTCCAATGTTTTTGCCTGGAGAACCCCATGGACAGAGAAGGTGAAAGGAATGACACAGGTGTGGGAAAACATTGTAGTAAAGGAAAGGATGGGCTTCCCCGGTGGCTCAGATGGTAAAGAATCTGCCTGTAGTGCAGGAGACCTGGGCTCGATCCCTGGGTTGGGAAGATCCGCTGGAGAAGGAAATGGCAATCCAGTCTAGTATTCTTGCCTAGGAAATTCCATGGACAGAGAAGCCTGGTGGACTACAATGGGGTTGCAAGAGTCGGACACGACTTATCGACTAAACCATCACCACTACCAGAAGGAAGGAAAGTGCAAAGAATGTTGATACTGTGAGTGGCCCAGTTCGAATTCCAGAGTATGGGAAGAGAGAAGTGGGGAGTGAGCCTGGAAAGGGGGATTGGGGACAAATTATGGAAACCAGTGTAGTGGGGACAGAGCGCTGTTCCCAAATAGCTCACAGCTAGAAAATGCTGGTTCTGGGAAGAGGTGCAGCGAATGCTCACGGGTGTGAGCTCTGGACGTCCAGAAAGATGGGATTGTTTGGCCAGGGGCCATCACACAAGACGCCCATCTGTTCCTGCTGCAGGGGAGCAAGAGGGAGTTATGTGTGACCACTTCGGTGCACGCCCCATCTTCTGTCTGCTGTCAGGCCCAGGCCTGGGTACCTGAGTCTGTCTTTTCCCCACGGGTGTCTCTTCCTTGCTTCTTCCCATAGTCGTTCTCAGACCAAGGATGGAGCTGGAGAGGCTCCTTGCAGCAGCTAGTGGGGTTGATCCCACTCAGTCCAAGATAAGAGCCACCCTGTGGTCCATGTCTGAGCTGTGGCATTGTAACTGCAGGAGGGGAAAGTAGGTCAATTAGCAAATGGTTTATGAAGTGCTCACTCCAGAAACACAATCACAGTCAATGCTTTATTTTCCCCAACTCTCGATACCCCAGGGTTTCAAAAATCACAATATTTTTGACCATTAGAGTGTGTTTATACCTGCTCTTTACATCTCATTGCCTAATTCTATCAGGAAGACTTAAGCGTCTGTAGTTCAAAGTAAATTTTACTCCACTGCCCATTTCTTCCACGTGGCCTTGCTGGCATGTTCAGAATATAAATGTTTGTATGGTCCAGGTAGTGAGGTCTAATTTAAAGGCGGGTAAGTCAGCAACCTTAACAATAAGGGAACCGGATAGCTGGAGATTTACCTAGTTCCAATCCTGAAGTAAAAGGTCAGGGTGGCTGGAAGGGAGAAAGAAAATATCACTGACAAAAGAATGAGAAAGAGGGACTAGCTTCCCACGCAGGAGGGAAGTCTGAACACTTCCTTGGGATATTTAGTAGCTGGTTTCCTATGTCTTCTGTCTCTTACTCGCCTATCAGGTTATGGGGCAGCCGGGAGGGTGGGAGGGGCAGTAACTCTTTTTCTCATCTTGGTACGCTGAATTGCTTAAGCTCACAGCAGCAGACCTGAACATGGATGGCGTTGATGGAAAAGCCAAACGCCTGCCAATGGCCTTGTTGCTGCTGGGGTGGAACAGTGGCTGATGACATTGACTTCAGTTTCTGGGACATTATCAGCAAAAATAAAATGTAACTCTCATTGTACCAAAAAGCATTTGGTTCCTGAATTTATTCTGCTCTCAAAGCTAGCCAGGAGCTCCTTATCCAGATTCCATGTCTGAATTAAATTTTTTTATTTAATTACATACATTTTTTTTTAAAGAAAGTTAAATTAAAAAATTAAATACATTTTTTTTCAAACAGAAATTCTGCAAATTTGAGAGAGCTTGCTTCACTTCTCTTCCACAGGAAAAAAAATTAATGGAGCGGGAAGTAAAATAATTTCTGTCACAAAATGGTAGTATAATATCTTTTTTGATTATCTGTTCATTGAGAACTCCAGCCTGTAGCCTCCTTTAATGTTCATTTCTTTTTTATCCCCAAAGTTAATGTTGAATCATAAAGCAAATGACCTTTCAGACCAAGAAAACCTAGCTGAGGTCATTTGAATTTCTTCAGTTCTCTGTTTACATTCTCAAAAAACTATTGCTCATCTTTAAAAATGTATCATAAACAAATAGTGTTGAAGGGCTATAAAGTTTTTCTTGGCACAAATGTCGTATGACCTGGAAAACACACTTCATCATTCACAATGAGAATGTCCTCTCCAATTTATGCCAATAAAAACTTGGAATAATCCAAGATATACTTTACATGTATTACATTACACACAAGAATGAAGTGAAGTCGCTCAGTTGTGTCCGACTCTTTGCGACATACACGAATAGTAGCTCTAAATTGGAGACCCCATTTCTGGCAATCGAAAAAGAAAGTTCAAGGTGAAAGGGAATTTCTCAGAGAACTTCTCGCCAGCATTTATGCAAAAATATCAGGATACAGTAAGAGTAAGAAGAGGTGGAGGAAACTTCGTAGAAGAGATGACACGGGATTAGGGGTCTGGAGAAAGACTCAGGGAAAAAGAAAAAGGAAGGAGGACATTCTCAACAGAGGTCTCTACCAGGAGTCTCCACACTTCCTGGCGGGGACCCCCTGGTTGTCACTGTGGCTGCAACCCAAGGTCCAGGAAGAGATGTGGCTGGAAGGGATACTAGGAAGGGATACTAGGAAGGGAGGCAGAGGTCACACTGTGAACATTATCATCGAGTGTCTTCCTAAGGGATGTGAAACCGTTGAGTTTTTTGTTGAATAATGACAATAATATGCCAAATGCTTTCTGTGTGTCAGGCATCCAACACCATGAAATGCTACAGCCCACCTTTAAAAACCATCCTATACAGTGTGTACTGTTCCCATTTTACAGGTGAAGAAGTTGAGGCAGAGACCGGTGAAATAACTTTTGCAGGGTCCAACAGCCGTTAAGTGGTGGGGTCAACTCAGATCATCTAACTCCAGAGCCCATGCTCTTCTGCTTCTTGAGGAAGTCACTATCGTATTCTGGGGTGGTGGTGGGGAACACACTCCATGGCTATGTGGTAGATGAATTAGAAGAGAGACAGGAGGTAGGAAGACCAGCAGAAGGCCAGTGCAGCAGCACAAATGAAAGCTAATACAGGTCTTAAGTGGATAGGATTTAATGAACTAGTGGACATGAAGGTGAAAAGAGGGCAGAATAAATATACCCGAGGCATCGAATTATATATATATATATATATATGGCTTCCCTGGTGGCTCAGAAGTTAAAGTGTCTGCCTGCAATGTGGGAGACTTGGGTTCGATCCCTGGGTTGGGAAGATCCCCTGGAAAAGGAAATGGCAACCCACTCCAGTATTCTTGCCTGGAGAATCCCATGACGGAGGAGCCTGGTGGGCTACCGTCCATGGGGTCGGGGAGTCAGACCTGACTAAGCGACTTCACTTTCACTTTTTTTTACATATATATAATCTCTATATAATCTATATACTATCTCCTGTCGGTTCCACTTCTATATATCTGTATCTTTGGCGTATCTCCTATTGCTTCTGTTTCTCTGGGGAACCTTCACGGATACAGTCCTGTATCACAAACTTGTGTAAGAATGTCTTCTAGAAGCTCACCCAGTGAGTGTGTGTGCAGGGTGGGGGG
>NW_024070202.1:111419791-111483211 GCF_014754425.2 Oryx dammah
GTTGGGGAGGAGGGGTGATAGAGTTGAAATTTATATTAGGCAGAGGAAAAGAAAGGTTTCACTGAGGAAATTCCATTTAAGGTAGACCCAGAAGAATGAACTGTATTGGGGTGAGCAGTGATTCTCTTGTTTGTGCTGAGCTCAGTCGTGTCCAACTCTTTGTGACCCCATGGACTGTAGCCTGCCAGGCTCCTCTGTCCATGGGATTTTCCAGGCAAGAATACTGCAGTGGGTTACCATTTATTTCCCTCTCCAGGGGATCTTCCTGAACCAAGGATCAAACCTGCGTCTCTTGTGTCTCCTGCCTGGCAGGCGGATTCTTTACCGCTGTGCTCCCTTGACATGAGCAGTTGACTGGGGAAGAATAATTGATACAGAAAGTGTGGTTAGAAGAGGAAACACAGAGCCTGCTCAGGAGTCCAGTTTGGACCTGGCTTGGTATGTGTAAGAAACATGAGAGACGAGTATGAATAAGTCCACTGAAGCTGAGGTGTGGAGGGTGTTTTAATTCTAGGAATGACGTGCTTGTCATTCTTTTTGTAGGATATGGGGAATTATTAAAGACTTTTGAGCAGGAAAGTGGCATCACTGGGTTTCATAGTATAAACAATCCCCACTAATCCATGAGTTGGGTTGTAAGTATTTTTTCAATAGACTATGCACCAGGAACTATGATAAATAGTGTACGTATAGTAATAAAAAACACCTTCTCTGTATTTAAGAAGCTTATAACCTATGAGAGTGGGAAATAGAGAAAGGAAAATTATAATGCAATATAGACAAACTCTTCAGTAAGTAAGTATTAATACGTGGTATAAAAGAATCACAAAAAGCAGGCACCTGATCCCCATGTGGGTGTGGGGCTCGGTTGGCATGTGTAAGGTCAGACAAAGTTTCCTGGAAGAAGAGATTTTAGGGCAATTTTCTGGAACCCAATAATTTTCTCATAGACAAAAGGTCGAATCATTAGAAAATGAGTTGCAATTCCATATGGCCCAACCTGATCGAATGTTACCATGGTGCTCAGGTTCCCCAAACTCAAAAGCCTATTTGGTTCATGACTGTCTTAACAATAGTTTTTTCTGCCTTATGGGTCCTCAAAACAAGAGGCTTAGGTCTTCTCAACGTGCAAAATCTAGACTTGAACAGATTAGACTTCTGTCTCTCCATCTCCTTTCCTCAGTCCCTTCTTTTTGCTTATGGCTCTTCTCACCAGAACCTCTGACCCCAAGGCCTTCAGCCTGCCCTTAAGCACCATCTTTCCCCCAAACTTAACATGTCCCAAACCTTCTTTCTTTAGCTGTTACTCTGCAGGTTAGAAAGAAGGCCATCTGATTGAACTAGTTAGTGTTGATGTGTGAATCACTTTTAAGCCCTGCTACCATTCCAGAGCTATGTGAGTCTTTAAGAGAGGACACTAGGAATCTTTGGTGGAATTCCAGACAATAAAAATAAGGCCTTTGTGTATTTTTGTATAGGCCATTTATCAGTCAAGAGTTGAGAAGGTGGGGCTACCCATTCTGTATTCCCCATTCAGACATATTTACTTTGTGACTTTGGTTAAGTAAATTTTTTCTTCCTATTTTTATGGATAGTTACATTTAATATCACTAAAATATTGTTCGGAATTTGGTGGACTAACATGAGCTATGAATTTTTTCTAATGAATTGAAGCGAAGATTAAAAACCTACTTCTTCAAAAAGAATTTACAACTCATTATCCTAAATAGAAGAAAAAAATAGAAGAAATCGTTTATTATTTCATATCTTTCCTGATTGCTTCCTTTGAATGTTAAGCTGGTTGGATTACTCTATTTAGCTATAGTACATGGGTTATTTTCCTAAGAGAAACTAGTTTTTTTTTTTTTTTTTTTAAGCATGCATAAAGTATATTTCATGATTTGGATTAAATAAGCAAATTTAATTGAAAAATCTGCTTACTTAGCTCCTCTTCCTTGAGGTACATGATTTCAAAACAAGTAAGACTTATGTAATATGTCAACAATGCTAACACCAGAACTTTTAAGATCATAACATTTGAAACTTTAACACAGGAAGGAGCAGTCCATTAAATCAGTGGTTCCCAAACTCAGGTCACCAGATTAGCCCTCGATAATTAGATCAGCAGCAGCATCACTGGTGGTGGTACTTTAGTCCTAAGTCGTGTCTGACTCTTGCGACCCCATGGACTATACCCACCAGGCTCCTCTGTCCATGGGATTTCCCAGGCAAGAACACTGGAGTGGGTTGCCACTTCCTTCTCCAGGGGATCTTCCCAACCCAGGGATCGAACCTTATCTCCTGCATCACAAGCGGATTCTTTACCGCTGAGCCACCAGCAGGAAAGTTCATGTTTAAGTTGTTATGTTCATAGCAACCTCATATGAGATACTATTATCATCCCCAGTTCATAGGGCAAGGCACAGAGAGGTTAAGCAACTTGCTCAGAGTTACTCAGAGAATAAGTAGTAAAGCCACGATATAAATAAACTCTGACAGTTTCAGATTTCATCCCTTCCCCCTTCCTGCCCAGTTTTGACTCAGTAGGTCTGGAATGGGCCCTGGAATCAGTGTTCAAATCCCCAGGTGATTCTGAGGTTAAGACAGGTTTGGGAACTCTCTCGTTAAATGAATTTAATTTGCTCTGGATGGCTAGTTCCTTACTCACGTCTTAGAAACAATAGTGCATAAGGCTCATCAGGTGACATGGTACCCTTTCTGATTTGACTAGTAAACAGCTATTTTGGACCACTGTCCCCTGTTGTTCAGGCACAATACTGAGGGGCCTGGTGGAAATAATGCCTGACCAAGGACTGACCATTCTTTAGGATGGTGACTAAGAGGTGCACGTAAGAGGCTGGCAATCGGAGAGATCATAAAACCCTGTGCAGAAGGTGCAAAGTAGGCTTCCACAAAATAGGCTTCCGGAATCGGATGTGAGCTGGACATGAAAGAGGGAGGGTGATTTGCAGATGAAGGAAAGGAGGAGGGACCATTTCTGTTTGTTTCAGGAACAAAGGGAAGGAAGCATTCCCAAATGGTGATTCAAGGCAGGTATTTGTTGGCCAACAGTAGGTTTAATAGGATGGGATGAAGTTGAGAGTTCCTTTTGGGAAATGGCTAGAAAAAAGTTGGAAAAGTAAGTTAGGACAAGATTATGGTCAACTGTAGGGACGAGGTCAGAGTTTGGACTGAACTCTATAAACAGTGGGGAGCCACTGAAAAGTTTGAAAGGATAAAGAGTCAATGATGAAGCAATCAGTTTGGAATGAACCAGTGGGGCTCAGTTACTGTGCAGGCTGGAAGGACAGAGGAGAAATCAGAACCAGGAAAACCATTCAGAAGGTTAAAGGAACGATACAGGTGTGGGGAAACATCGTAGTAAAGGAATGGATCGACTCGCGCTTGGGAGTCACTGTGTCAGGTTATGCCACCGATTAAGCTGTGATTTGGGGCAAACCGCCTACTATTGGAGTCTTAAGTTTTTCTTTGGAAAGTGAGTGTGATGATGATAATGTATGTCCCCAGACTGAGCCAAAATAGACAAAAGATTTCTTTAGGATGGTGACTAGCTCTGGGATGCAAGGTTCACAGGTCAGTATACTGTTTTCAGGCCTGTATGACTTTGAAACCATGGGGTTGCAGAGTCGGACACAACTAAGCAACTGAACTGAACTGATGACTTAGAAAATGTCAGCATTACCAACAACCAAACAGGGCGGTCAGTAAATCTCAACTGTACAGAAGACAAAAGGGACTAACAGTGTTTCAGGAAGTATGCTGGAATTATGAAAAAATTAGGGACTAACACTGTTTCAGGAAGTATGCTGTGATTTTGAAGGAATTACTCTTCACAACAACTTAATGAGGTAAGTATTTTAATCCCTATATAAGTTGGCTTAACCAAGACAAAAGATGGTGGTTTGAGTGTGAATATAAACAGAGGTCTGCTTAAATTTAAAACGTGGGCTTTTTGAACTTCATCATATTGTTTTAGGTTTGCAAAGTTATATTTTATCCTAGGTTTTGACCTAATATTCTAGTCAAGACTATTTTCAGTTTTGATTCTAACATCTGTAAATTAATTACCCCTCCAAATGCTGGGTCATCTGACAGGGGGACAACATCAGTTTTGCTGAGATCGGGGAGAAGACGGAGAAGTTCTGGAGTGGAAAGAGAATGAATGGTTAAGGTAGGAGGCAAGGTTACCTCTGCAGAGCAGAAGTGCTACAGATGCAACCTGGTTATGAAGTGGACATAAAAGTCAATGGTGTAGCCTTAGAGCTAAGAATAATAGTGCAGATGAGTGGAGAGTAAAGGCTGGAAGAAATTAAGAACTAGGAACTGAGGCAATGAGAAGTGGAGAGGAAGGTAGAGATGAACTAAATCCTCCCATTAAGGAAAAACAGACGTTGGAAGAAACAAACAGCAAAGGGAAAGTTGACCCACTCAGCTCACGTGTTAGCTGTGGGGAGTCACAGACAGGACGACCATGTTGGATGATGAGATGGCAGAGGACAGGTTAGAGAAACGGGAGATGAGCTAACCTGTCCTCTGAGGAAAGCACGCAGAAGTGAGGGTCTCAGAGAAACATATATGTGCAGCCTCCCATATAGGTGTACATATATATGTACAAGCCTTCCATTTTTACCTTCAGTTCGCCCATGTGCCCATGAGAAAGGTAAATACATCTAAGCTTCTTGTGAATATTTAGAAGTATAGGATATTTGTTGCTGTTCTGTCGCTCAGTCCTGTCCACCTCTTTGCAGCCGCATGGACTGCAGCACACCAGGCTTCTCTGTCCTTCACCATCTCCTGGAGTCTGCTCCAACTCATGTCCATTGAGGATATAAAGCACGAATTTAAAAATCCTTAAATAGGCTGAGATCACATACTCTGGTTACAGGTGCAGACAAATGCCATACTTCCAAAGATAAAGAGTTGTTGACAAAAGGCCACATTTCAATAGGAGGAACCGCATATACAAGTATCTCTTAGATATTTCTTCTTAGAGACACCCATATTCCTCAGGAAACAGTGAGGGCTGTGGGAGTAGCCCTAGGCTCTGGGCCTAGCATTTCCACCCCAAGGTGATAATCAATGTTTTAGTTTTGGAGCAAAACAGGAAGTTACACTCAAGTCTTTGGCCCAGATAACCTGAAATCTTTCCATGCTGAACTGTTCATGGACCATGGGATTAGAGAAGAAGCCCCTTCAAGTCCAAGCTTTCTCACCTGTGTCCCCACAGGAAGCCAGGTGGCCATTTGCGCTGCCCAAATTTGTATTTCAGGTACCCACTTGTGAGTTAATTTCAGATGAATGCGACGAACGACTCCGCAGCACTGGTGAAAACAGTCCTATTCAATAGTCATACCTCATCCCATCCATATATGTAATTCTTCACTTAGTTTTACAGAGATTAATGGTAAAGTGTCTTTGTTGACCTCTGTTCAAAAAAAGAGTGGGTTAGAGTTTGAAGAGGTAAGCTAATTTGGTTTGATCTCCGAACCAATTTTAGAGAGAGACAGAGAGGCGCCGAGGAGCTGGGACTTTGAGGTGCCGATCCACGAGGCCGCAGGTGTCCTGGGGTTCAGAGAATGGACGAGAATGGACGGCACGTTTCTCTGGAGTCTGCTGCGCCTGCCTTTCAGGGCCACTCGCCCACCTCTGACTTTTATCAGCCGGTCGGGGTATGGCTTTTGGTTATCCTCCCGCCGGGGAGGTAGATCCAGCGGGTGTAGTTGTGATCCGTGTCGGTTCAGAGTGTGTGTGCGCGCAGGAGCGGGGGAGGGCGGCGAGTGAGACCCTCTGCTCCGGGGTGTTTCGGGCCGGTTTCTCCTCAGGCTGGGGCTCCGACCTAGGAAGGTGACCACCCCCGCCCCCTCCTCGTTCGGCCCAAAGTGGCGGGAAGCCGGGTCCTCAGAAGCGGCCCCCAAGGCCAGGGAGGCAGTAAAACCTGGAGGAGGATCCGGTGCGCCCGTCCGGGGAGGGTGCGGCGTCCATGGCCAGGGGCCCGCGGGGGTTTTCAGGTAGAGAGCAGCCCCGCGAGCGGGGCCTCGGCGGCGCGGGGCGGCGGGCGGGGTGGGGAGAACCCGGGGCCGGGGCACGGCGGGCGGGGGTTTTCGGGCCCCTCCCGCTCCGCGGGGCTGGTGGGGAGATGGCGGCGACGGTTTCCCGGCTCCCCCGCCCCGGACGCCGATGGCGGAGCGTTCCGGCCCTCCCCCACCAGCTTCTCCACCGCGGGAGCCGGAGCCGGTGAGGCCGGGAGGGCGGGGAGCGGCGAAGGGAAGGCGAGAGGGCGGAGGTTGCGTGGTGCAGGCGGCGGCGGCGGCGGCGGCGGGAGGAGGGCCGGCGGGCGGGCCGGGAGGAGGAGGAGGAGGAGGCGGGAGCCGTGTCGCACGCAGCTCCAGGCGGGGCAGCCCCGGCGGCTGAGGGACGCGGCGAGACCTTGGCGGGACGGGGATTTAACCGGGGCCGGGCCCAGCGACCAGGTGGAGACGTCGCCGGAGCCATTTAGGCAGCCGGGAAATGCGGGTGAGTTGTCGGCGGCGCCGGGGCTGAGGGGAGGCGGCGGCGGCGGCGCAGGCCCGACCCGGAGCCGCGGTGTCGCAGTGACTGGGGCCGCGGCGGCCGAGCTCAGGCGCCGGGCGAGAGGCCTGAGGCGCCGAGCCGCGACCGGGCGGAATGGCGGCGGGGGCCGGGGCACTCGTGGGCAGAGGGCGCCGGGGGCGGGAGGGGAGCGAGCGCGCGCGCGCGCGCGCGCGCGGGGTCCGGCCCTGAGTCACCCCGGCCGGCTCGGGCCTGGCGGGCCGCGGCCCCGGACGCGGGTTCGGGGCGGCCCAGGCCCGGACTACGCACTGGGAAAAAAAAAAAAAAGCCCGATTCATCGCGCCCGAGGCGGCGGCCTGGTGGCGTCCGCCCCTTTCCCAGCGCGACCCGCCTCGGACCGCGGAGCCGGGCTGGCGAGCGGCCCCCGGGGCAGTCGGGCGCGCGCGCCTCACCTCTCTCCAGGCGGCGACCACCACCCCACCTCAACCACGGGGCGCCCGAACCCGCGCCCTCTTTCCCTCGGCCCCCCTGGGGACCCACCGCTCCCCCGAGCGTCGCTTGCCCCCGACTCGTGCTCTCAAGTAAAGTACTGGGCTCGCGCGCCGGAGGAGCCGCGGAGCCGGGCTCTCTCTGCTTTCCGGTTCCCTGCCCCGCGGCTCCCGGGTTTCCCCGCCCGCATTGTTGCGACTGTGCAGGGCGCTATTATTGGGTAACAGTCGCCCCTTTGCCCGGTCTCCTCGGGGAGCGGGCCCGGGGCGGCGCACAGGGATGCGAGTGCGGCGGCCGAAGCGGACGGAGCGCCCCCCCGCACCCCCCTCCGCGGCGCCCGCCGAGCGCCCGCGAGTCGGGCCGGGCCTGCGCCGCCGCCTCGGCGCGCCCCCGGCCCTGCACCCGGCGGGAGCGCGCGCTGACCCCGCAGGTAACCCAGGCGCCGACCGGCCGCGTGCAGGGGTCGCCCCGCGCGCCCTTCCTGGGCCCCCGTGTGCTGTAGGCCGAGTGCTGGTGGTTCCGGGGAGAAACGCATGGTGAACGTTCCTTGAGCCTAATCCTCCAAAGTTGAGGGTTTTCTCCCTTTAGCGAGCTCTCTGCCAAAAATAGGATCCTCTTTTCGGATTGGATCACTGTCGTTGCTCACAGTTCGCAGCTGGAGTTAGTGGTGAGGGTGCAAATGAGGAATTGCAGTTAAGTATTTATTTGCTCTGTGTAATTGCTCTTCGCGCAGTGGCATTAAAACAGTCCAAGTTAGTGGAGTCAGGGGTCACGCAGTTTTGGAAATAAACTCATGGGAGTGACAGAAGGGACTGAAATTCACTTTTACTTGAAGCCCCCAGCTTCTAGACCTCAGCATAGCTTTAGCAGTCTGCAAAAGCATGGCCAGGTGTAAGTTTAACGCTTCATTTTGTGGCCACCCTGTTTTACCTGGTTTTCTGAAATCCTGCAGCGTTTATGGATTGTGTAGAAAAAATAGGGAGCATTGTTTAAGAAGCAAAAGAAAAAAAAATTTTTTTTAATTAAAAAATTTGGACCTAACGTTCTCTTGATCTAAAAGGGTCCTTGGGTATTGGGGAAATTTTTACTTAAAAGTTCTGTTGCTTTCCCCGGTAAGTCGAAATAGTTGAAACGCATTTCAAATTCTGAGGCATGCATACAGCATGCAGGAGACTGGCTTGCTTTAACTCTATTATGCCCATTTTTGGAGGTTTCTAGAGAGAGTGCTCTTTAAGCTCTAGAGGGTTGGCTGAAATACTCTCTAAAAATATTTAACTTTTTTTTGTCATTGGAATCATCTTTTAAAAACTTATTTTAACAAAAGAGGAAAAAAACCTTTAGCTGTAGTATTAGGGGTTTTCACCGGTTCATACTGTCCTCTCATCACCAACTCAGTGGACATGAATTTGAGCAAACTCTGGGAGATAGTGAAGGACAGGGAAGCCTGGCTTGCTGCAGTCCATGGGGTTGCAAAGAGTCGGACGCGACTCAGTGACAACAGCAGCAGCTCTGAGGGCCACTGATCCATGTCCTTGGAGGCAGGCCCCCCTTTCCTGCTGTGCACCCACCACATGGGTAACTAGCAGCCTGGTGATACCTGGTAATATCCTGCAGTTTCCTTAGATGTTACAGCTCTGTCGACTCATAGCTCTAATATACATATATTACAGATATGTTGACTCCTTTGTCTCTACTGATTATTATCCTCTAGAGATAATTAGCTTAGTCTGGGTTGTCAATGCAGCCTTCCCATATTTTACAGATGGAATTCCTTGAAGGCAGGACATATTCTTTATTTTTTTGCATCCCCAGAGGAGCATAGAACTTGGTCAGGGGTAGTTCATTTGCTTTTTGAATGAAGAAATCTGGAATAATTCTGATTTACACTCAGTGTCTGACCACCTCAGATTTTGGCTACAGAAGCAGTCACCGCACTTACATTGGTTAAGAGTGCGAGCTTTTTTAATAAATTGTTCCTACCGCATCCCCTGGAACTAACACAGAGCTGGATGGAAAAATGCTCAGGCTTTCTTCAGCTCTGAAAGATCAGGAGGGTGCCAAGAAAGCAACTTGTGAAACTTTAATTTCCTTCTTTTTCCTCAAAACTAGTTTTAAGTACAGATGTTTAAAATTTGTGTGTGTGTGTGTTTTAACAAGATTGAGGTCTTTGCCTCAGGTTAAATGTTGCCACCTTAGCTTTGAGGTGAAATCCTTTGGTTGGTTGAGACTCCTTCCTCTTAAGAGAGCTATGACTCTGGGTCCAGGAGGCCCAGTGAAC
Organism: Oryx dammah; assembly: GCF_014754425.2. Lineage (NCBI taxonomy): Eukaryota > Metazoa > Chordata > Mammalia > Artiodactyla > Bovidae > Oryx > Oryx dammah. The sequence goes on from NW_024070202.1 coordinate 111,429,108, forward strand.
CTTTCTCACAAGAGAGACCTTTCTTGGGTCCCTGAGTGCCTTTTGATCAGAAGTTCACTCCCAGTTTGCCCAGCAAGCATAGTATGCCTTTCTTTCTGCAAGGAAAATGCAAACGAACGGGCTTTAGATTGAAGAGTAGTTACCTGCCCTCCTTCAAGTTGAAAATCAGGGTGCCAAAAATGAAAGGAGTGTGTTTGTGTTTTATTTTTTGCTTTTTCAGCCCTCCATAGGTTCCAAGGCCATGGGCCTCAGCAGTTGAGTCTGGAATAAACTGTCCAGACTCAGAATGAATTTTGAGCTTTTAGTTATACCTGGAGAAAAGAATGTAATGTTTTTAAGGACCCATTTGAAGTTTATCTTGTTTGTGTGTGTGTGTGTGTGTGTGTGTTTTGGTAGGGTGCTATTGGGTAGTTTTCTTAACAAATTGTTTTCCTTCATTTGCCTCTCAAAACTGAGACATGAATGTGAAATGAGGAATAAACTTAAATAAAACCTTAAGTTTATTACTAAGGATTTTAAGCTTTGTAATCTGTCCATTTAATAATGCGCACTATAAGCAGGATTTTTGTGATGTTTGGTGGCTTTAAAGTTTTTTATGCACAAGAAAATAGCTTCTAGAAAAAAAGTCTGCTTTATTTCTTTTCGCTTGAGTATAGAACGTGTTGCTTGAGAAGATGTAGGATGTCGTTGGATCTAGAGGTGGAAAACCTCTTACTTCTCATTAATAAAGTGAGACGGTTTTCAGTTGACTTCAGTTTTCTTCAGGCGTTCAAAGTGTGTGGATTCCATGGGAATGCCATAGCTTTTAATGTTCACAACGTTTGGACTGCCCCATAAAGCGTACCTTTCTTGGCATTTGAAAGCAGAGTTGTGACCCCCAGGCTTGGTCCTTGGGACCCTTGGATCACGTAAGCGGAATCTTTGCTTGCCCCCCCCCCCCCCCCGTCGTGGCAGCCCCTTTCCCAGAAGTGGCCCTGTTGCCCTCTGGCTCTCTTCCGGCCTCCAGTACAGCGCCCCTTCCCGTCACCCAGCAGGCTCCTGCTCAGGAAAGGCTCCACTCAGATCCTGATGCCCCATCTAGAGGGGAGCCTTTCCTGGGGTCCCTGAGGCCCCGCTGATCACTGTCGGAGTGTTTGGCCTTGGCCTGGGCTTGTGGTTTCTTTCTCCCACTGGACAGGCCTCTTGTAGGCGTGGGACCTTGTGACAGGCACGTGGCCCTTGTGCAGGTGCATGAGTTGGCTCCAGTAACTCACACTTTGTTCCTGAACTTCCTCCCTGCCTCACATCTAGGGGCTTCCCTGGTGGCTCAGGCAGTAAAGAATCCACCTGCCGTGCAGGAGACCCGGCTTCAATCCCTGGGTCGGAACATCCCCTGAAGAAGGAAACGGCAGCCCACTCCAGTCTTCTTGCCTGGAGAATCCCATTGACGGAGGAGCCTGGTGGGCTACAGTCCACGGGGTCGCAGAGTTGGAAATGACTGAACGACTAACACTTTCATATCTTGACCGAGCCCCTCGGGTTAGAGCTGCTGTTGTTTAATCCCCTGATAGTCTCTTGGGGAAGAAGCTGAGGCTTTGGGTGGTTAAGGTCAAGACTACTCGGTGGCCAGTTCAGTTCAGTTGCTTAGTTGTGTCCGACTCTTTGCAACCCTATGGACTGCAGCACACCAGGCCTCCCTGTCCATCACCAACTCCCGGAGTTTACTCATACTCGTGTCCGTTGTGTCAGTGATGCCATACAGCCATCTCATCCTGTCATCCCCTTCTCCTCCTGCCTTCTAATCTTTCCCAGCATTGGGGTCTTTTCAAATGAGTCAGTTCTTCGTGTCAGGTGGCCAAAGTACTGGAGTTTGAATTTCATCATCAGTCCTTCCAATGAGTATTCAGGACTGATCTCCTTTAGGATGGACTGGTTGGATCTCCTTGCAGTCCAAGGGACTCTCAAGAGTCTTCTCCAACACCACAGTTCAAAAGTATCAATTCTTCGGTGCTCAGCCTTCTTCACAGTCCAACTCTCACATCCATACATGCATGACCACTGGAAAAACCATAGCCTTGACTAGACAGACCTTAGTCGGCAAAGTAATGTCTCTGCTTTTGAATATGCTATCTAGGTTGGTCATAACTTTTCTTCCAAAGAGTAAGCGCCTTTTAATTTCATGGCTGCAGTCACCATCTGCAGTGATTTTGGAGCCCAAAAATATAAAGTCTGACACTGTTTCCACTGCTTCCCCCATCTATTTCCCATGAAGTGATGGGACCAGATGCCATGATCTTAGTTTTCTGAATGTTGAGCTTTAAGCCAACTTTTTCGCTCTCCTCTTTCACTTTCATCAAGAGGCTTTTTAGCTCCTCTTCACTTTCTGCCATAAGGGTGGTGTCATCTGCATATCTGAGGTTATTGATATTTCTCCTGGCAATCTTGATTCCAGCTTGTGCTTCTTCCAGTCCAGCGTTTCTCATGATGTACTCTGCATATAAGTTAAATAAGCAGGGTGACAGTATACAGCCTTGACGTACTCCTTTTCCTATTTGGAACCAGTCTGTTGTTCCATGTCTAGTTCTAACTGTTGCTTCCTGACCTGCATACAGATTTCTCAAGAGGCAGGTCAGGTGGTCTGGTATTCCCATCTCTTTCAGAATTTTCCACAGTTTATTGTGATCCACACAGTCAAAGGCTTTGGCATAGTCAAGAAAGCAGAAATAGATGTTTTTCTGGAACTCTCTTGCTTTTTCCATGATCCAGCGGATGTTGGCAATTTGATCTCTGGTTCCTCTGCCTTTTCTAAAACCAGCTTGAACGTCAGGGAGTTCACGGTTCACGTATTGCTGAAGCCTGGCTTGGAGAATTTTGAGCATTACTTTACTAGCATGTGAGATGAGTGCAATTATGCAGTAGTTTGAGCATTCTTTGGCATTTCCTTTCTTTGCAATTGGAATGAAAACTGACCTTTTCCAGTCCTGTGGCCACTGTTGAATTTTCCAAATTTGCTGGCATATTGAGTGCAGCACTTTCACACCATCATCTTTCAGGATTTGAAAGAGCTCCACTGGAATTCCATCACCTCTACTAGCTTTGTTCGTAGTGATGCTTTCTAAGGCCCACTTGACTTCACTTTCCAAGATGTCTGGCTCTAGATTAGTGATCACATCATCATGATTATCTGGGTCGTGAAGATCTTTTTTGTACAGTTCTTCCGTATATTCTTGCCACCTCTTCTTAATATCTTTGAAAAATAAGCCACTTCTGGTGAGGATATGAAGAAATTAGTCCATCCAGTCATCGACTGAAAAAGAATAATTTTTCTGCAAGAACCATGTAAATATGTGTGTCTGTGTGGGTATATATGCACTTTGAAATATAAATAGCGAATCTACTTTTAGGGATTCAGTCTAAGAAAATAAAAAATGATGGGTTAATATTCTGCCACGGGTACACTATTTAATGCCTTCCTATTGAACATTTGTTTTCACGTTTTGCTGTTAAGGGTTATGATCTCAGCATTTTTAGATAAATCTTTGCATTTCTGTAATTCTGTATTCAGTGAGACCAAAACATGCTATAGAACAATATATGTAATGTCTAAAATTTTCTTTTTTTAGTGTGTATGTACTTTTTTTAATAAGCCAAAATGTTTATAGTGATTATCTCTGAGTAGTGGAATTATGGGTTATTTTTAGTTTATTCTTTTGGCTGGTATTTTTTTCCTCCAGTTTTCTACAGTGCACATGTATTTATAATGCAGTGGATTAGTTTATGAAGACAAAAGACAATAGAAGCATTGAGCCTGCTCTGAGCAAGATGTTTCTGCTCCCTCAGCTCAGTGCTGGATCACTTGGGTTTCTGCTTTACTTGTGACAGGTCCCTTTGCAGGTGTGTTGACTCGAAGGGTTAAGGGTGCGATATCTGACTGTTGGTTCTCCCTGCAGGGCTCATCTTCCCATCCTCCCATCTTCATCCTTCAGCTTCTCTGGATCCCCTCATACTCCATGCCCAGTGAAACTGTTTTAATCCGTGAAATTCATTTATGTTTTGGAATTTTGCTGAGTTGTAACTGGATTATATACTAACGAATTGTCTTCAGTGTGGAAGTTTCCTTTTCTTAGCAATGCTGTGACCTTCCTATCCTTTTTTTGTGGACTTCACACCTCCTAGCCGTAGTAGATGGGTGTTGAAAGCCACTGTCATCATGCCTAAGAAGATGCATTGGCTACAGATTAGAAAAAACAAATTCTCTTGACACACTTCATGCCATGGCTTGGAATATTAAAATGTTATTAGTGATTAAGAAATGTATTCTGAATGACACAACTAGGAATGCTGTTGGCCATCTGAGAGAACAGGTGCACAGAACCGAGTCCCCGAGTAGCTAACATAGTTAATTAAGCGTGCCGAGGAAGCATTGGAAAGTCAGGACGTGGGGGAGAGGCCAGAGAGCCCGGAGGCCCTCCTGCAGGAGTCAGGGAGGCCTGCTTTAGACGGACTGGAGGGAAAGGTTTGAAGTGAGGATGAGGCTGAGAAACCGGGGAACGCAGTTCAGCCCCAAGTGGCATCCCAGACATAAGGGCTGGAGGTGCTTTCCCACACTTTGGGAACTGGCGGACTTCGGTTTGGGGGAGGGTGGGGAAGAAAAAAGCCAGAGATTGGTTTCTTCTGAGTGCTCCACTCTGGTCTTAGCGGATCATCTTGCAGTGCGGTAATAACCACCATTCCTCAGCACATAGAATGTGCCAGAGACTGGAGCTGAACCCCTCTGGCAGCTTTGAAACTGCTCCCTACCCCCCCCCCCCCCGCCCCCCAGCTTTCTGCTTCTTGCTGGTAGACACCTCATTATGGACATAAGTCTTTCACTTCCCAAGGTAAAGGTAGCCTTGGCCACTCAATGCAGGAATGGTTTGCTAGTCAGTCATGGTTCAGAGGGTAAAGAATCTTGTCTGCAATGCAGGAGACCCAGGTTTGATCCCTACGTTGGGAAGATCCTTGGGGTAAAGGAGCAGCTACCCACTCCAGTATTCTTGCCGGAGAATCCCATGGGCAGAGGAGCCTGGTGGGCTACAGTCCATGCGGTCGCAAAGAGTCAGACACGACTGAGCAACTCACTTTACTTACATCAGATGGAGGCCCCCGAAACCAGAGGGTGAGGACTGCCTCCCCACAGGGGACCCAGACCGCTGGAGATGGCGTGGCCTGGTGTGCAGTTTCACAGGAGTCACTCTGCAGGGGTCCCCTTGCAAGTGTTCTGTGTGTCGGTGCCTCTGTCCCAGGCAGGGGGTTGGGTTGTGTTTGTGAACGTCTGCGATTTGACCGGACATTTATGGTGAAGCCTGTCATGCTGATACTCTGAAGCATTGTTCAGTCCCTGTTTTTATAATAAAGCAAGTCAGCGTTACCACTCCCTGCATTTTCTGCCATTTATTTTAGAGCAGTGTTTGCCCATCTATGTTCTGTGACATGTAAGATGTTGGAATGGAAGTGAGGTGTCTGTGCACTTCAGTCGTGTCCAACTCTTTTGCAACCCCATGGACGGTAGCCCACCAGGCTCCTCTGTCCATGGGATTCTCCAGGCAAGAATACTGGAGTGGGTTGCCATGCCCTCCTCCAGGGGGTCTTCCCGACCCAGGGATTGAACCTGAGTCTCCTACATTGGCAGGCAGGTTCTTTACCGCTAGTGCCACCTGGAAAGCCTAGAGAAGGGAAGATCTATGAGTAAATGCACTTAGGAAATGCTAGGTTGGATACTGAGGGGCTTTTAATATGCTAATGAACATCGCTGGCCTTATAGAGAGACATCTGTTTTATAGGAAATACATATCTTACAGGGTCTGTGTACATATATAAGGTGGTGGTGGTGGTGGTATTCAGTCGCCCAGTTGTGTCCAACTCTTTGTGACCCCACGGATTGCAGCACGCCAGGCCTCCCTGTCCCTCACCATCTCCCAGAATTTGCCAAAGTTCATGTTCATTGCATCGGTGATGTTGTCCAGCCATCTCATCCTCTGATGCCCTCTTCTCCTTCTGCCCTCAGTCTTTCCCAGCATCAGGGACTTTTCCAATGAGTCAGCTGTTTGCATCAGATGACCAAAGTACTGGCGCTTCAGCTTCAGCTTCAGCATCAGTCCTTCCAGTGAATATTCAGGGTTCATCTCCCTTAAGATTGCCTGGTCTCATCTCCTTGCTGTCCAGGGGACTTTCAGGAGTCTTCTCCAGCACCACAGTTCAGAGGCTCAATTCTTTGGCGTTCTGCCATCTTCACGGTCCAGCTCTCACAATACCACTGGGAAGACCTTAGCCTTGACTATACGGACCTTTGTACTCTTGATTTAATAATAGCATCTGAGGGAAGAAAACCCTACTACCATGGTAAAGAATACGTTTTGCTTTGTAGAGACATACCGATTTTAGAATCAAATTTGAGAAATGACATGCATTGTCATGGAAGGGAGGCCAGGTGTGGAGTAAACGCTGTGTTTGCCTCTGCTCTCAGGCAGAGCGTTGAGCATCTTAAAACACTATTAAGTTCTCAGGAGCAGGGTGGGGAACGTGGAGAGCAGGATCCTTCCAAGTCCAGAGTTAGGCGTGTACTTGTCTAGAAATGGTTTCTGCCTCACTTTATTCCTTGTCTAAATATAAACCCGAAGTGCTATTATAGGAAGTGTCTAAAAAAATTTTTTTAAGCACATGTACCAGCATTAATCTGTCCTCACCACTGAGGAACAACAGCAGAATCTCAGCTCGTGTCGTTCACATTTTCTTGGAGGTGACATACGTTGAAAGGCCTTTTTAAACCTGGAAAATGCTGGTTTGTAACATTAACTACAAAGATGTTTCAGAACTTTTTAAAGTTTATAAACTGCTGGAGTTTTCAAAGCACACAGACTTGGCTTCTCCTGGGTCAGCTCCCCTGATATTTAAACAGGTTCCTTTGCGTTTCTCGCTCGGTGGTTTCCAGGGTGAGAGTGGGAAGCTGAGCCAGGTGTGTTTTTCAGAGCGCTTTGGGCCCCTTTCGGAAGGGCTGTAACATGCAGTGTTCTCCAAGCTTCTGGACCAGGATCACATTGTTTTTTCTTGAACTGTCTTGGTCTTCGCTTTTTAGATCTTCTTTAAGGAGATGGCTCTTTGGCTGGCTTCTCTGGTCTGGTTCGCTTTGCTGTGGGGTTTTCAGGTATGTTCTGGCTGGAGCAGTTCTGACGTTTTTCAAGGGTAGCTGGTTGCCTCCTGGCTGAGTCCAGCCTGCAGGGTCTCCCTGTGGCCCTCCCCACCCTCATAGCCTCCCCAGGTCACATTCAGCTTCTCAGTTTACAGTGTTGTCTCTGAGAATGTTCTACATTAAGTGGCTGCCGAGTCTTATTGGTTCTTCCTGCGACATACTCTGTCCTCAGCTCTGCCTTGTTTGGGTCTGTCCCCAGCTCCCCTTGCCCGTGTTCAGGATTTGTCATGACTCCCTGACTACAGGGTCTGTCCCCAGCAGAGGTTGGCGTCACCATGACCGGCTGGAGTAGGCTCTGCACTCTATCCTCGCCAGCCCTTCTCCACTAGTCCGTCTCACACCCTGAAGCTCAGAAAATTCCCAAAGTCAGGTGTGTGCCCGGTGGTGATCTGCGGCTCTTCTCACTCAAAAGTGGCTGATGTGGGGGCTGGTTCTTCGTCTTGTCCTGGTTCTTCACACCTTCTACCCGTGAAACAATGCGATTTCAATAGGGCAAACCAATTTGGGGAAGTTCTGTTAATTTTGAGATTTAATCTATAATAAATTACAAATGAGAAATGTCCTTTTGATAGGGTGACTTGTGGGAAATGTCTCTGATTAAAGAATTTATAGGTTATAATCAACAAACTGAAAGTATGGATGTGGCGTAAGGTGGAACATTCACATTGCTTTTTATGGTAGATTCATAGGTGGGTGAGTGTGTGTCTAACTAGCACAGCGGATTCCCTTCATAGTTTAAAGTAGTTTAAAGCACATTCAGATGACTCCTTGGCAGCAGTGAATCTAACTAGTTCTACATTCAAAAGAGGGTCATCCCCCCCCAAATGCAGAGGAAGATTTGTGTGTTTTATTAACAGTCTGGTAGAGACTAAGGGTGTGTGATCTGAAAAAGGCAGTCCTAAAATGTGCTTCTTTCTCCATAGTTTGTTGCATTTGTACTTTGCAGTAAGTTGATGTGTTTGCAAAGTTTTTGTATCATTTTGTGAGGCTCATGTCCTCTAAAGTTCCCTTTCTTATATATGTGAGTACTTGGTAAACTGGAGGAAACCTGTACTTTGTGATTTTGATGTTCTTTTAAAAAGATACTTTATTTTCAACTAGGAACATGATTTGATGGTTTTAAAAATAAGCTATTTGAAGCATAAGCTTGAAAACTTTGCTTGAGAAAATATACCATGGCTCAGTCCTTTCAGACTCTTTGTGACCTCTTGAACTGCAGCAGCATGCCAGGCTTCACTGTCCATCACCAACTCCCGGAGTTTACTCAGACTCATGTCATTAAGTTGGTAATCCCCTCCAACCATCTCATCCTCTGTCGTCCCCTTTTCCTCCCGCCTTGAAACTTTCCCAGCATCAGGGTCTTTTCCAACGGGTCAGTTCTTCACATCAGGTGGCCAAAGTATTGGAGTTTCAGCTTCAGCATCAGTCCTTCCAATGAATATTCAGGACTGATTTCCTTTAGGATGGACTGGTTGGATCTACTTGCAGTCTAGGAGACTCTCAAGAGTCTTCCCCAACACCGCAGTAAATTATGTGAAATCATAAATTTTGACAGACATTTCTCTGAGGTTTCCCCTGCTAAACTTGAGCTTGACTGTAAAGAGAATAGTACCGCCCCCATCATAGGTAGTAGAGATCAATACTGATCTTAATATGTAGGATGTTCTTTACTGTAGAAGTGAAAGGAGCTGCTTTTGTCTCTTCTGTCCCTAAAACAGTAACCCGAAAAAAAGCCAGTACTTCTACAGTGACCATAAAAACAAGTTAGTGCAGATTATGAAGGAAATTTCACTATAAGTTTTTGCAACTTAAACATATGACTAGCATCAGTTCGTCTAAAAACAAACACAAGTAAAAAAATGCCAGAAGCTTCAGTCAGTTTCAGAATCATTTTCTTAAGTGAAGCTGTACAGGTTTTACCAAATTTTTACCTTTGTTATAGACATGGCTGGATTGTTTTCAGTTCAACTGGGAGTAGGATTTTTTTAAAATCTCCCTCCTGCCACCAAAAAAAGGAAAAAGCCTTTATTGAAGGTTATCAAATGGCATGTGTTCAGGAAACCAGAAGACTTACTCAGGTAATTGAAAGACTGCACTTAATCTGTTTGTCCTTGATAGGTGCAAAGCCCAGGTTTAAACACAGCACTTTAGTGTGTTATATATCTCTTCTTGTCCTTTGCTGGGTATTTATAAATCTCTGACTACTTGATGTTGTCATAGCTGGAAAGGACATTTTCAACAGGACACATTATCAAGTCAGGCTCAGACAGTAAAGAATCTTTCTGCAGCGCTGGAGACCCATGTTGGATCCCTAGGTTGGGAAGATCCCCTGGAGGAGGGCATGGCAACCCACTCCAGTATTCTTGCCCACAGAATCCCATGGACAGAGGAGCCTGGTAGGTTACAGTCCATGGGGTCACACAGAGTTGAACAGGACTGGCGGCTTTGATTGCACATGTGCACGGAGTGGGGTGGGGTGCAGACCCCTCGGAGCAGTGGGTGTCTCAGGCTCTTTACCACCTGTGTGGCCAGAGCGCTGTCCAGGCACCTGAAAGACAGCGCCAGCAGATCTCTCGGACCCTTAGGAAGGGGAAGGAATGGGTAAACGGTATTCAGAACAAATCAAATGTGAAAGCTCCAAATCAGATCGCGTGTAGAGGAGGGACTGTGTATTCTTTTTGAACCAATTTGTAATGAAGTGGGAAATGTCTTGAAAATTCACTTAGCTAGAGGGAGCTGCTGGTCATGAGTTTTGAACTTAAGGTTAATGTATTTGAAGTAGGGGAAAGAAAAGGAATGAAAAGGTTTGAAACACCCAGATTAGCTGAATGATCTCCTTCACTTAGTGACGTGGTAACTTTCAAAATCTGCTGACTCAGCAGATGGTATTTCAGGGCCCGGCACTGGCCAAGTACAGGGCAAACCGTGCGCCACATGGGGAAATCTGGCCGTTAGTAGAACAGGATTGTGAGACCTGAGCGTTGAAACATTTCATGGAGACGAAAGTGACCATCTGCGTGGTAGCATCCTTTACCAAGGAGGAGAGATCTGTGTCGTCTGGTCGTGACGTGCCACGCTGCCTCCCGGCCGAAGGCATCTGGACTTCACCCTCGGTGGCCTGCAGCTGTCCCCCGTGCCGCCAGCATCCTGGTCATCTCGGCAGTGAAGGCGACCTGCTGTGTGTTTCTGCCTGTGTTGGCCCAGGTCCCGACGATTCTGTGGCAGCAGGACGGCAGGGAGTGGCCGGGGTGCAGACTCAATGGACCCCTCCCAGCAGCAGCTCACTCACCAGCTTGGGTCGGAAACACTTTGCCAGCTGGTGTTTTTAAAGCTTTTTTTTTTTTTTAAGTGCATTTGGTGGTGGAATCAAAGAACCAGCTGAATTTTAAGAATGAATGAGATTTCAAAGAAAGGCTGAACTTTGAGCAGCCGCCTCTGGCTGGATCCCCGGGTCCGTCAGAACACGAGGCTCCCTGTCTTCTGACAGTGGGTCCACTTCGGTGGGAATTTGGGGAGGTACCCCTGGTGTTCTGTTGTCCAAGAGTATTGTGCAGTTTGCCGGCAACATCACTTCATTTTGACTTAAAAAATAAGCACTCTAACTTTGATATTTCCCCCTAAGTTTTTTGTTGTTTTATTTAAATACTGTGTTAGGGGTTTCAAAGACATCTGATAACCTTTGTTGTTCAGTCACTAAGTCATGTCCAGCTCTTTGTGACCCCACAGACTGCAGCACGCCAGGCTTCCCTGTCCTTCACTATCTCCCAGAGTTTGTGGGACTCAAGTCCATTGAGTCGATGATGCCATCCGACCGTCTCATCATCTGTCACCCCCTTCTGCCCACAATCTTTCCCAGCATCAGGGTCTTTTCCAGTGTTGAAGCTGAAGTGTTAACGTGGAAAGTAGCAGGTGCTTACTGTGTCTGGTACCCTCAACAGTTTCTTTGCATAACTCATCTGTGCCTCATAACAGCCTTGGGAGATAGGTAGTGTAATCATTGCAGGTCATTATAGGCATTATAAGTTAAGGAGTCTGCCCAAGCTCATATAGAGTGTAGGTTACAGAGCCAGAAACGTCCCCTCAGACGCCCACATGCACTTTCGTGCTAACTCTCTCAGAGAGTCTTGCCACCGTGTGCCTTTTGAATTGTTTCTTTAGTAAGAAGTACATTTCGTAGGTTAACCCTATACATACACAGACATAACTGAATTAAAGGTGCTCTGAGTAATACTTGTTATGTTCTGTGAGCTCTTTTCTTTTCTCCTTTTTGAACAGTTCCAGTTACCATTGACTAAGCTGGTTTCATGGCCTACACATTGATGGATTGCAGTCCTCGGTTTGAAAAACATGCATGGTGTAGATAATCATAACCAAATGTAATAATTTTTCCCCCTGGTTTTAAAGTGAATGAAAATGCTTGAAAATGAAATACGTGTGAGCAGCAAGCTAGATCACTGAATTAATATGCCTGTGAAAGCATTGTGCTGAAACGGAGAGCCGAAACTCAGTCCTTAACAGTTAAAACTCGTTTACGTGGACAAACAAGGCAGTCTGTATCGTTGGTTCAGTCCAGTCGTTCAGTCGTGTCCGACTCCTTGTGACCCCGTGGACTGCAGCACGCCGGCGGCAGTCTGCGTAGTGCCTGTTGAATAGCAGGTGGTTGTGGTTGTCTTCGAGTTTCCTAAAGCAGCCAGGCTTGTGTCAGTCCACTGGAAGTCACACAGTCATTAGAGTAGGAGGAGTGTACATACTGACCGAATTAAGAATCAGCTTTAACTTTAACAGTACCTAAGGCTTTGAGTGCTTTTGTGTGGATTTTTAGAATTTAAAAAGACCTATTAATTATTCAAGTACCAAAAGTAAAAATTGTATCTTAATTCCTATGATGTTCATAGGACAAAATTCCATACTTAATGACATCCAGAATTCCTCATAGTTATAAAATATGTGTGTGTTCTGGGGACTGAGTTGAATTAGCATCTTTATTTATAGAATTAAAAGGGCAGTGATCTCAAGGACACGGTAGTTGTATTCCCTTATTTAGTGTAAGTTTCAGGGCCCAGTAATTTCAAAGCTTCTGCTAGTTTTTAGAAAGTAGGAGATCTCATAGAACAAACCCATGAAGCTTTAAATACATTGGCTCACATCCTACCCCAGAATGGTGGGTCCTGAGCTCGGTTCTTCACTTCCCATCCCATCAGTTTTATAGTTTTAATTGCCTATTTGAGTAATTTCTCTTAAATTTTATACATAATGTAAATGGTGTGCCTCTCCTCACCCCCATTTTTCTCAGTGCTGTTACTGTGCTGGTGGAAAAATGAAATGACATGTAATTAACATGCTCCAGCGTGCCTCTCTGTAGTTCTGTATGCTGAAGGGCTGGGTGGGTTTGGAGTCTTTCAGTGATTTAGATGAGTCCCTCAAATATCTGGAGTTGCCACTCACCCAGTATTTCTGGAGCACCTCCACCCTGCCAGGGCACTGTGTTTGGTGCTGAGGATTTAGCTGTGAATTAGACCCCTGCTTTTGAGCCACAGAGCAGAGCCCAATCAGTATTACTTTTATTAAATCTGAAGATTCTGGGTGAGATATTTTGTTTACAAAAAAGAACTTCAGTTATTGATATATTTTCCATTTTTACAGTAACAGGTATAAATGTAAAATCTACTGATTAACATATCCATTATTCAAATAGCAATAATTAGCAAAATAGACTGGTTTTCAATTAAGAAAAATGAGCAAATATAGTATTTAATATTCAGCATTAGCTTTTTGTTTACTCAGGTTTTCTAGGTTATAAAATGCAAGTCATTTTATGAGCAAAACCTAAAGATCAAAAGTGAGCCTCTTTCATTTAAAAAAAGATTTTTTTTAACTTGTTTTTTTTTTTTTTTAAGCAATTGTAGGTTCCCAGCAAAAGTAAGAGGAAGGTGTAGAGATTTCCTGTATCCCTCCTGCCCCCACATACACAGACTCCCCCATTTTCAGCACCCCCCACCAGAGTGATATATTTGTTACAAGCAAATTGACATTAACACATAGTCACCCAAAGTCCATAGTTTACATTAGGATTCACTCTTGGTAGTGTGTGTTTTATGAGTTTGGACAAGTGTATAATAACATGTATTCATCATTATAGTAGCATACAGAATAGTTACATTGCCCTAAAAATGCTCTGTGCTTTGCATATCTATCTCCCTGCCCCTCCACTAAGTTCCTGGCAACTTCTGACAACTTCTTGTGATGTGTGCTTTAGTCCCTCAGTCACGTCTGATTTTTTGCCAACCCATGGACCACAGCCCACCAGGCTCCTCTTTCCATGGGATTTCCCAGGCATAAATACTGGATTACCATTTCCTTTTCCAGGGGATCTTCCCGACCCAGGGATCGAACCGACCTCGTCTGCGTTTGGGCAGATTCTTTACCACTGAGCCACCTGGGCAACTTCTTACCGTCTCCTTAGTTTTGCCTTTTCCAGAACGTCACACAGTTGGAGTCACACAATACGTATAGTCTGTGTAGCCTTCTCAGAAGGGCTTCTTTCACTTAGTCATGTGCCTTTAAGGGTCCTCCATGTCTTCTCCTGGCTTGATGGCTTATTTCTTTTTAGCGCTAAATAATATTCCATGGTCTGGAAGGACCACAGTTTATTTATCCACTGACACCCTGAGGGACATCTTGCTTGCTTCCAGGTTTTGACAGCTATGAAAAAAGGCACTATAAACATCTGTTTGAGGGTTTTCATGTGGACATTAGTTTTCAACTCCTTTAGGTAAATAGAAAGCAGCACAGTTAATTGGGAAATGTACGGTCAGAGCGTGTTTAGTTTTGTCCACACCATATTGCTTTCCCACCAGCAATGAAGGAGAGTTCCTGTTGCTCTTCTCTCTCCCCAGCATTTGGTTTTTGTCATTGTTCTGAATTTTGGCCATTCTCATAGGTGTGTGGGCATCCCATGTGGCACTAGTGAAAAGGAACATGCCTGCAAGGCAGGAGACATAAGGGACTCGGGTTGGATCCCTGGGTCGGGAAGATCCCCTGGAGAGGGGACTGGCACCCACTCCAGCATTCTTGCCTAGAGAATCCCATGGGCAGAGGATCCTGGCGGGCGGCAGTCCATGGGGTCACAGAGTCAGACACGACTGAGGAGGCTGAGCACGCAGTAGGTGTGTAGAGGTGTCTCACTAATTTGCGTTTTCCTGATGATGGTAGTATGTAGAGCAGCTTCTCATATGCTTATTTACCATCTGTATTTCTCCTCTGGTGAAGCCTTTGGCCCATTTTTTAATCAGATGGTTTTCTTACTGAGTCCTAAGCATTTTCTGTGTATTTTGGTTAACAGTTGTTTATCAGATGTGTCTGTTGCCAATGTTCTCTCCCAGCCTGTGGCTTGTCTTCTCATTCTCTTGACAGTGTCTTTCTCAGAGCAGATGTTTTTCATTTCAGTGAAGTGCAGCTGGTCAGTGATTTCTTTCCTGGACCTAACCTTTGATGTTGTATCTAAAAGGCCACACCTTTACCCACGCTCATCTAGGGTTTCTCCCATGTGATCTTCTAGGAACTTTATAGTTTTGCTCTGCTTTTATTTTTAAGGAAGGCTTTGCAGATATTTTGGAGAAGGAAATGGCAATCCACTCCAGCACTATTGCCTGGAAAATCCCATGAACAGAGGAGCCTGGTGGGCTACAGTCCATGGGGTCGCAAAGACACGACTGAGTGACTTCATGTTCACGTTGCAAATATTACACGAAAAATGTTCAGCATACCAAAAGTGTCCTTGCATTAATTGGTTTTAATCATTTTTCTGACTAAGATCAGATGAGTTAGATGGGTTTTTAATGATCATCTTCTACTATGGTTATTTTTTAAGAAGGAAGGAAGATCACCATCAATTGGGGAGTTCCTACTAGATACCAGCCATAGAAGCAGGCCTGTTTACTTATGATGTCTTATTGAACAACTCTGAGAAGTTGGCATTCGGATCTTTAACTTCACTTGAGAATTGAATTAGCACTGGTGTTGAAGGAACCAAGTGTTCCCCTTCTAAGTGAGTCTGACTAGTCGTGCTCCTTGGTTTTGGAGTCTTGGGAAGGATTTGTCTCCTTGTAAAGAAAGCTGAGCAACAAAGAATTGATGCTTTTGAACTGCAGTGTTGGAGAAGACTCTTGAGAGTTCCTTGGACTGCCCGGAGATCCAACCAGTCAGTCCTAGGAAATCAGTCCTGAATATTCATTGGAAGGACTGATGCTGAAGCTGAAACTCCAATACTTTGGCCACCTGATGGGAAGAACTGAGTCATTGGAAAAGACCCTGATGCTGAAAAAGATTGAAGGCAGGAGGAGAAGGGGACAACAGAGGATGAGATGGTTGGATGGCATCACCAATTGATTGATGAGCAGAAATGATACTGGCAATAACTGCCCTGGAGTAAGGAGAATATCTGTGATTTCCTGATGGCAAAGTTAGAGGTGGTCCCAGAACCCCTGTGGTCCACTGCCTAGGCTCCTAACTGGGGGAGTGAGCTAGGCCCAGTCTGAGGTTACAAGGATGCTCTGTGTGTGGACCAGCCATCATTCAGTGCTCCCAGCCTCTCTGGGCGGGCTTCAGGTTGATTTCCAGTCTTCTGCGGTGACTAAGCTTGAGTTTACAACTTCTTGTCGTTTGGGGCCACTTTATCTTGGGGGATAGGTCACTAGAAGTGAGATGGCTGGGTGGATGGGTCAATGCACCAGAGGCCTTTTCGGGTACAGCCAATTACTGCCTGCAGAGTGAACACCTCCACCAGCAACAGTTCAGTCGTTTGACTTTTGTCATGTAGTGTCTGTCGGATTCTGGAATCCAGAGGTGCATTTTTGGAGATCTGAAAGGCCAAGTCTGAGAGACTCTTACCCTCGGTGTTCCTTGCTGGCGCCGCCCCTTCCGCCCCACGTGCTCCGTGTGTCTTTAAGTTAATTTCACCACGCTGAGGTCTCCTTTCATCCCAGCTCCACGGGGCTATCGGCTGAAAGTTTCTGACATCACATCCCTGCTCCAGAAACTTGTGGGACTCTGTTGCCCACTCAGAATAAAGGCCTCGCATCCTCTTACTACAGACACCCCCTCCTTTCTTCGAAGCTCTAGCCCGAGTGCCCCGAAACTCAGCCTCCTGCCCTTTGCTTTTCTGCCTCCCCCTCTTCCCGGGCAAAACCCCTCAGATAGCATCTGAGAAGCATTTAAAGTGCAGACTTTGTAGAGCCTTCTTGGGTGTTGTAGTCTGGAGTGACTTCTTCCAGACCCTCCAGACTCCTATTGCAGTTTTACCTGTATCTTCACTGGGGCAGTAAAATGTCTCTGCCCAGTGACAACTCTTCTGGTTCTGCAGCTATCTTTTAAATATTTTATGTTGCAGGAGAACTTGAGCCCCTCTATTGGTAACATATTAGATGGCAGTTCTTAAAGCTTGCTTTCCAGTGGGACACCCAGTAATACTGCTAAGGCTCCCACATATCCAGAACCTGGTCATTTTATAAAGATCCATTCCTTGCTGTGACTGACCTGAATTTGATCCAGAACAATTTGTAGCTAGCATGCTTTAAAGCTGTCTTTTTTTCCTTAACAGTTTTGTTGAGGTATAATTCACATACCATAACATTCACTTGTTTTAAATGTATAATTCAATAATTTTTAGTAAAATTAGAGTTGTGCAGCCATCACCACAATCCAGTTTTAGAACATTTCCTTTACCCCAGAGGATCCCTTTGGGGTGAGGCCTGCCCCCTGTCACTCCCCGCTCCCCCCGCTGGCTCCCCCGTCTCACAGGAGCCCACTTCCTGCCTCTCTGGTTCACCCATTCTGTACATCTCATGATAAATGGGCTCATGTAACATGTGGTCTTTTTCTCCTGGTTTTCACTTAGGCTCATGTGTTTGAGGTTCATCCATGCTGTGGCGTGTATCATTACTTCATTTTTTATTGCCTAAGTGTTTTCTTTTGTATGACTAAAGATATCTTGCTTATCCGTTCACCTGTTGGTGGGCATTTGGGTTGTTCTACTTTTTGGCTTTTATATGTAATGTGTGCTGTGAACATTCGTGTACAGGTCTTTGGATGGACATACATCTTTTTTTAGCAGGGGTTAGATCCCTAATAGTGGAATTGATGGGTCATGTGGTAGGTGAAGAACCCGCCTGCAGTGCAGGAGTCACAGGAGATGGGGGCTTGCTCCCTGGGTTGGGAAGATCCCCTGGGGGGGAGGGCATAACAGCGAACTCCTCCAGTACTCTTGCTTGGAGAATCCCATGGACAGAGGAACCTGGTGGGCCACAGTCCATAGGGTCACAAAGAATCAGACACGACTATAGTGACTTAGCACAGTGGTAAATTTATGTTAACTGAACGTAGTCTTTAAATGGCCCAAATGTTTAATTACTAGCTTTGAGTAAAGACATAAACAAGACAGTTTGAGCACTTATGATTCAGGCCTTGGGAACTTGACTCCGAAGTGACTGAGAAAAAGCAGAACCCATTTCCCATCTGTGTGTGTATTTAGATTCTCTTTCTAGCCGTAGATTTAATGGCTTTGAATGACTAAGTGGAGACAAAACTCAGCTAATGTTCCTAGAAAGACATCTATTAGGATATTAATTGGAATTTTTTATGCTTTTGTCAACTGTAATTGTTTGAACTTAATTGTAATTAAGCCCTTAGTTCTATATAGAAATGGAATAATACACATTTACATTTTATAAGTTTACAAATTTCAGTAATGGAGGTCAGGTAGTAAATGCCTTTCTTGGTGATATACAGATAGAACCCTAAGTATTGAACGTACAAATTGTTGGTCTACATTTACAAGATACTAACCCTTGTTCTAGTATATTTAAGAACACTTTGATTTAAAAAGTGAAACATTTAAATAATTCATATTCAAATACTAATAAATGAATATACAAATAAATAGGGATGTAAGTATGAATAAGTGTCCAGTTCATGATTTGGCCACATCTTCCTTGACCTATTGGTTTGCAGTCCTTTGGGCCCGACATCACACACTGACATCTTTAAGCTTTCACTTGCGTTTTTGCATGGTTCCTGTGAAGCCATGTTGTAATCTCAAATTAGAGAGTACATCCTAGCAGCACACTTCTTAAGGAAGTGGGATAGGAAATCTCCGCCTTCCTAAGAAAACAGCATGGAATGGTGAGTGATGGAAAGAACACGGCTTTGGAATCCAAATATTTGGGTATGAATCCTTGTCACTTGTCACCAGAGTGGTTTTGGGAAAATTATTGAACATTTCCAAGCCTGAGTGGGGCTTCCCTGGTGGCTCAGTGGTAAAAGAATCCACCTGTGATGCAGGAGACACGGGTTTGATCCCTGAGTCAAGAAGATCCCTTGGAGGGGGAAATGGCAACCTTTTCCAGGATTTTTTTTTTTTTTTTTTTTCTTTTCCAGGATTCTTGCCTGGAAAATCCCATGGACAGAGGAGCCTGGTGGGCTACAGTCCATGGGGTTGCAAAGAGTCGGCTACGACTAACTGCACACACACACACGAGCCTGAGTGTCCTCATTTGTAGGAAATAGTACTATGCAGAGAATACGGTTATTGTAAGGATTCGGTGAGGGGAAAGTATTACAACTCCTAGTGGCACAGGGTCTAGCAGTGAGGCCTACAGAGAATACTGGGTCCTTAACACGGCAAGACCAGGGGAGTGACTGCCGTTAGTGACCCAGGTGAGAGGTGATAATGACCGCCAGACTCTTAATGAGTTGGTGGGGATATCATGAGAGGTGGGTGATTCAAGAGAGGAGGAGGGAGTTGATGGAACTGACTTTACATCAGGGGTGAGAACAGGAGAAACCAGAGCTGACCTCTTACCAAGATGGGGGATACAGAGGAAGGCTTAGTTGGAATGTGGGCCAGTCAAGAGGCTAAGCAGTGGCCCTTAATTTAAGGTGAGGGTGGAGGGATTGGGGAGGGAGGGATGGTATATGTGAATGGAGATGGGTCTGCAGCTAGGAGGGGGTGCTTTCATCACATCCAGGATTTTGAATCGGACCAAGCCTTCTGTTCACCAAGGTAAAGAAAGGTGGAGAGGGAGGTGTTTCGTTTAATTCACGTGAGCTTGTGGCCTCTGGAAGGTTCAGGAAAGGAGAGAAGGAAGGAGAGTTGGGTCAGGAGCAGATTGGTGTGGCCGGTCCACAGAGGGTCCACAGCCACTGGAGCAGAAGGGGAGGGGAGCACCACCCCACGTGCTGCTGATGGTCCTGAATTATCAGAGTGAGAGTGTAGAAGTCTAGTAAAATCCTGTCCAGAACTATACAGAGTTTACAGCCTGAAGGCTCCGCCTTACCTTATGCCAGATACGCACATCAAGCCCAGGTTTTAGATGGTCAGTTCAGTTTAGTTGCTCAGTCATGTCCGACTCTTTGCGACCCCAAGGACTGCAGCACGCCAGGCTTCCCTGTCCATCACCAACTCCTGGAGTTTACTTAAACTCATGTCCATCACGTCGGTAATGCCATCCAACCATCTCATCTTCTGTCGTCCCCTTCTCCTCCTAGCTTCAATCTTTCCCAGCATCAGGGTCTTTCCCAGTGAGTCAGTTCTTCGCATCAGGTGGCCAGAGTATTGAAGTTTCAGCTTCAGCATCAGTCCTTCCAATGAACATTCAAGGACTGATTTCCTTTAGGATTGACTTGGTTGGATCTCCTTGCAGTCCAAGGGACTCTCAAGAGTCTTCTCAGCACCACAGTTCAGATGTTGCATTCATTTAAATCATTAATGGAATTTAAGAGTTTCTCAGGTGGTGAGTTTACCAGTCTCAGTTCTAAGTGGCACTGAGATTGCTTGGTATGCACCAACCAGATCATGATCAAAGGGCACAGTTTCCAGGGGTGTAAATGAGAGGGTACTGTGTTTTGGTCCCATCCCCTGCCACATCGTGTCCTGAACTTGACCACCTCCCTGCCAGGCTCCATCTTTTTGCTTCTCTTTCTTTTTCTACCACATATGTTGTGTAAAAAGCTGGAATCAGGATTGCCAAAGAAGTATCAATAACCTCACATACGCAGATGACCCCACCCTTATGGCAGAAAGCGAAGAGGAACTAAAGAGCCTCTTGATGGAGGTGAAAGAGGAGAGTGAAAAATCTAGCTTAAAAGTCAACATTTGAAAAACTGAGATCATGGCATCTGGTCCCTTCCATTCATGGTAGTTTGATGGGGAAAAAATGGACACAGTGACAGGCTTCATTTTCTTGGGCTCCAAAGTCACTGCAGACGGTGACTGCAGCCATGGAATTAAAAGGACGCTTGCTCCTCGGAAGAAAAGCTATGACCAACCTAGACAGCATGTTAAAAAGCAGAGACATTACTTTGCGAACAAAGGTCTGTATAGTTAAAGATATGGTTTTTCTAGTAGTCATGTATGGATGTGAGAGTTGGACCATAAAGAAAGCTGAGCACCAAAGAATTGATGCTTTTGAACTGTGGTGTTGGAGAAGACTCTTGAGAGTCCCCTGGACTGCAAGGAGATCCAACCAGTCAATCCTAAAGGAAATCAGTCCAGAATATTCATTGGAAGGACTAATGATAAAGTCTCCAATACTTTGGCCACCTGATGCAAAGAACTTAGTTGTTGGTTTGTTTTTTTTTTCCTTGCAATATTTTTAAGGTAAATCCCAACCATCCTATCATTTCACCCACAAGAGTGTTAATCTGGTGAGGCTTGGGGGTTTTGCTTGTTTTTAAACAGGAGCCAGTAAAACCTGAGGCCGGTGCCTTATACAGCTCTGAGCCAACGTTCCAGGCTGTCAGCGAAGCCCGACCTTCTCTCCTGTGTTCCGTGTGTTTTTACTCTCAAATATAAAACAGTATCATTTAGTATGTATTCCCCTGTCACTCCCCCCCCCCCCCCCCGACTCTAATTGACAAGGTTGTGTGTGGTGTGCTGTGTGGCTTTCCGTCAGCTTATATGTGACTTCTCTTTTTGGTCATCTTTCATGTATTTCCTGGTGTGCACAGGCAAACGTTCTTCTCAGTGTAAAGCACTGTTTTACCATCTGTTTCATTTCTTATGTGCCATACTGCAGGTACGAAGCCAGGGACTCTGCATACTTTTAACCAGTTGTTAGAAAATAAGTAACTACTGAGTAATACTCAGGATCATTTCAAATTTTAATCAAATTTAAAATGTTCATAAACTAGAAAAGCCAAATTTAGTCTTGTTTTTTCTTTAACAGTGAATTTTAACTATATTTTCATTAACCCTAATAATGACTATTTTTAAAAGATACTGTAACAGCTTAAATCCATGCTTTTGTTTTGATTTTTTTTTTTTTTTTTTCACATTTTTCAAAAGCAGTCACCTAACCGTCAACACAGTTGTGGTCATTCTGAAAAACCCTGTGTCGTGTATTCCTGTTACAACTCTGATCTGAATTATTTTTGCTTTGTTTATTGAACACTGTACATTGGCTTGTACAAAAGCATCTGCTAAATGTGTTTGATCTTAATTTACAGTAACAGAGGCAGCTACTAGGACCACCTTAATGGACAAAAGTGGTATCTGGATTTTTTTTTTTTTTAATATTTGCGGTGAAACTGAGCAGGGGACACAATTCTTTTATTACTTTAAAATCTGTGGGCTCCTCCCCTGGAGTAGAAATGTAGGTTCATTAAGGTCTGAATTTATGTTCCTGTCTGTTTTTTACTTAGGGCTGGTCGGGCAGGGGAGTAAGGTGTTCGGAGAAGTCAGGCAGCCCCGCTGGTGAGACGTGGTGAGGAACGCGTGGCCCTCTCCAGGTCAGGGGCCGCGGCCGGCCGGGTAAAGTGGAAACACCCCTGAAAGCAGAGCCGAACGCCGGTGCCCTCCATCGCTGACCCGCGCCGCCCGTCCCCAGGCACCCGGCTCCCAGCCCCCGCCCGCCCTCCTCTCCCCGCCTCAGTTGTTCGTGGAACCTGGAATCCTGCTTCTGGAAACTCCTCGGACGCCTCTCCAGTCTCGGGCCCCCTTCGCTGCTCCTCAGAGGCTGCGGCTCCGAAAGCCGCGCTGTGGCCGTTGCGGGACCCCTGCACCCTCCCCGGGCTCCCAGGAAGGCGCGCCGGCTCTGGGTGCCTTCCGCCCCGGTACGGGCTCCGGGCTCCCCCGGTGCTGCCCGCCCGGCTGCCCCGCGGCGGCGCCTCCCTCTCCGCACCAAGCGCCTTTTCCGGTGATGCAGCCTCTGCGAGGCCTGGCCGCCAGTGCCGCCGCCTGTCGTCCAGCCCTTCCCGGGCCTGAGCACCCGCCGCCGCCCTGCGGCAGTCCCGGACCCCCGCCCCCCAGCGAGGACGGGCTTCCCCTGCCCTGCGTCCCCGGGCACTCTTCACGCCTTCAGGGCCGGAATGCCTAGAGAGAGTCTGCGTGTCTTGCGTGTAGTTGCTCTGCAGCGTTGTGTCTCTGCTGTGTGGACAGTGCCCGCAGTTATAGTCTACACACACAGCCCTCTCCTGGGGTTTCCTTACCACCCAGGTGACCACAGGGCGCGGAGGAGAGCCCCCTGGGCCTTTCAGCAGGCTCTCATTAGCTGTCTCTTTTCTGCACGGCCGTGTCTGTCAGTCCCCATCCCCCAGCCCATCCCGCTCCCGCCTTCCCATCTCAGTCACTCTAAGTATTCTCTAGATCTGTGTCTCTCTCTGCTTTGCAAATAAGTTCATCTGTACTATTTTTTCCTCTGTATTCCACATATAAGCAATATTATATAATTATATTATATTATATATTATTATATTATATAATATCTGTTTTTCTAACTTCACTCTGTATGGCAGTCTCTGCAAATGGCACTGTTTCACTCCTTTTTATGGCTGAGTAATATTCCACTGTGAACATGCACCACATCTTTAGCCATTCCTCTGTTGACGGACATTTAGGTTGCCTCCATGTCCTGGGTATTGTAAATAAGCCCTGCAGTGGACGTTGGGGTTCACATGTGTTTTGAATGTCGGTTGTCTCCAGGTGTGCCCCCAGCAGTGGGATTGCGGGGTCGTGTGGCAGTTCTGGCTTTAGCTTTTGAAGGCGCCGCTGGCGCTGTTTTCCGTGGTCGCTGTGCCCCTTTACGTTCCTGCCAGCAGTGCGGCAGCGCCCCTTCTCCGCAGTCGCCCCAGCGCTTACTGCTTGTAGGTTTTTTGATGACGGCCGTTCTGACCAGCGTCAGGGGTGTAGTTTGGCTTTGCGTTTCTCTAGTAATTAGTGACGTGTTGAGCATCTTTTCCTGCGTTTGTTGACCATCTGTGTGTGTCCTTTCGAGAAAAGTCTAATGTCTGTTTAGGTCTTCTCGTTTTTTCGTTGGGTTTATTTCTTTCATATTGAGCTGCATGAGCTGTTTGTGTATTTTGGAGATTAATCTCACATCTGTCGCTGTCCCTCTTAACCCACTCCAGTTTGATTCCTCCTGTTAAAACCACGGTAACACCTGCCTTACTCAGGTCTCTAGTGTCTTACATAGAACTAAGGTCAGAAGCTACATTTCAGATACTGTCATTATGATGAAAATAATAGCTCACATTTGTCACAAACTGTGTTGCCACTTTCAACCAGGATCCTCATAGATGTTAAGTGATTTACCCAAGATCATACAAGAAGTAAATGGCAGCGACTACGTGAGGCCCAGACAACCGTGCCCTTCTCTGGCCTCCAGCATAGGTCTTGTTTTTGGCTGTAGCTTGTCGGGTACAAACTCTGTGGGTTCCCCACTACCTACTCTGTCTCTAAACGTTCCTCAGGCTTCAGGTTGGGCCTGTCTCTGTGATCGATGGTGGTTCCCACTCTGTAGTGCCGCTCAGAGATGAGCCTCCACAGTCCAGCCTCCAAGGACAGGTCACAAGCACCTCAACCTCCCCGGGTCCAAAAGCCAGTCTTTCCAGTCTGTTGTGGTCTGCGCTCATGGATGGTTCCAGGGTCCCTTTATCATGTAGGTACACGTGAGTGTTTATCATACGCACTCACATCACCAGAGAGGAATCCATAGGATCTGTACTGCCTGTTACAGCAGTACAGCTGTTAAAAAGTCAGCACCTGGAAGCTCTGGAGTTGGACGCTAGTGTGATGAACAGTGGACTCTTTTACGTTTCCAAAACAGTGAGGCCTATTTTGTTGAGTGAGTGAGGTTTATCTCATGAAGTGAAAAAAGTTGTAGAACGATGTGTGTGTAGAACGATCCCAAGAAAGTTAGGTCTCTGTAGGGATCAGCACAGATTTACCTTTCCTTTTTTTAAAAAATGTTGTGTTGTTTCTTGAAACATTAGTGTTTTCTTGAAAATCCAACCCTGAGATGTGTTCAGGGAAAAATATGCTCTAGCCAAGTCAGTTTGAGTGGGAGATGTTTTATGCTGTTTTTCTGACAGGAATTCATAAGACACATTCACTTATTAAGGCCTCTGAACTCTTGTAGCAAGCAAAATATTTAGCTTCAGTAAAGGTAGCATTTCCCCAGATCGGCTGGATGATCTGTTCAGTTGATGTTCCAGTTAGCGTCTGCAGACGTCTGTCATACGTGCTCTGTTAAGAAAGCCCTTTCCTTACTAATGAAATTCTGAGTTACTAATATCAAAGAGAATATAGTTTTTAGGATTCTTGGAGGTCGTTTGGTTAGTTTATGCTTATACTCAATAAAAGAATCTTACGCACCATTAATCTTGAGAAATAAACTGTTTGATTAGTTCACAGTTTGAAGTGTTAGAACACTTGTTTTAATAGTGATTCCGATGGCTTTCGTATCCCTTTGGAACAAGTCTCTTTCATGAGCCAGGTCCTTGAATATCCAACCTCCTTGCTCCTCTTAGACATCTTTGTTTTGACTCCTGGGTTCCACTCCCTTATCTTACTTGGTTGGGGGAGGGGAGGGTGAAGTGAGCAGTGCTGTGCCTGGTCCAGGCTTAAGGACAGCAGGCTCTGCCCACAGGTTCCCGCCCTGGGTTGGTTGCATTTTGTGCCTTGGTTTCCTGTGCATCCACTGAAAGCAGCCAGTCTGCAGTTTCTCTAAAAACTTGAGTGTTCCTCCTGGATATTCATGACCGCGATCGGAAACCCTGTGATGCCAAGGAGTTACTGTAAGAGAGTGCTTTTGCCCGACTTTCTAAGTATATGTTTGGTTTAGTTTTGTTTTTTTGTTTTTTGGTTTAGTTTTAGTTTTGGCTTTTTGGACATCCCTAAGTTTTTTGGCTGTGGGATGTGAGTTATTAGGAAAATATTTTTATCCCTTACCCCAAAACCATTTCAGCCTCTGACTTTTCATGAGGTCTGCCTGAGGTTATTGGTAGTTCTTGATGGCCTGGTTATGGGATGGAGGGCAGGTGGTTTGTAAAGTGGTTTTATTCCTGAAAATTCCACACTGACAGATAAGCCAGTCTTTTATGGGCACCTATGTTATTGTATTTATTATTTCAAACAGTTCACTATCAAACATTGAGGGATGCATCCAGTCAGTTCAGTTCCTTCGCTCAGTCGTGTCCAACTCTGTGACCCCATGGACTGCAGCACGCCAGGCTTCCCTGTCCATCACCAACTCCTGGCGTTTGTTCAAACTCATGTCCATAGAGTCGGTGATGCCTTCCAACCATCTCATCCTCTGTCGTTCCCTTCTCCTCTCAGCTTCAATCTTTCCCAGCATCAGGGTCTTTTCCAATGAGTCAGTTCTTCGAATCAGGTGGCCAAAGTATTGGAGTTTCAGCTTCAGCATCAGTCCTTCCAGTGAATATTCAGGAGGGATACATAAGCAGATGAAATCCAAACACAGCCCCCCACCCCAAGGTGGGAACTCCATCACCAGAGCACCCCCTATCCATTTGGGCCCCTTCCAGGAGGGGCTGGACTCCCAGAGGTCCTCCAGCTGTAAGGTCCTCCCTGACCTCCCCGCCTGGTGCACTTGCGGGGACTGAGCCCCCAGGAGCAGAAGCACAGACTGCTGCCCTGTATGCCAGTCCAGGCAGCGCTGGATGCCTCCCAGGTAGGGGCCACCTCACGGTTCGGCCCCTCTCTGCCCAGGCCTGCATCCTCCCCTGCCCCTCATAGATGTCATCCCGAAGAAGCATTTACCACCCAAACTCTGTCCAGGCATTTGCTCCAGAGAGCCCAGCCTGAGACCAGCAGGTCAGCTGCTGTTAGCACATTTAAGACGTTTCTCTGATGTTCTTACTTTTAATGTTTCCTTTTAGATGTAGTTTTAGCTTTCTCTATTGTAGGATAAGTGATAGATGTTAAATATTATAAATGGGAGACTCTGGGGGTTATTAAAAATATAAGATGAGGTTAGCCTCTTTCAACTTATCAGTTAAGTCGGTAATGGCATGTGAATTTTTGTGAACTGTGTAAATTTTGGATACTCAGTGAGGACAACTAGAAAACGGGAATGATTCATTTGAAAGGGAAAACAATAAAGCGCCTAAAAGCCAGAAGAAAGGTAGTTTGCTGACTTTTCACCGCACGAGCCGAGATTTGGCTGTGGCACCAGATTCCCACTCGTAGAGCTAGACAGAAAATGTGTGTGATAAACTAGACTTGTTATTTTAACATGAGAGATTGTGTTTGATCTTGGAATACCGGTGACTCTGATACAGTAAGACTCATAACTCAAATCAGATGTACAATAGGACAAAGAAAGAGCACATTTGGGTGCTGATGTTGAATGGGGACAGTGAGGTCGTGTGGGGAAAAATAAAATCACTGACCATTTTATTCGGTGTACCTTATTAACCTTGCCCCTAGGGTGGAAGTGAGGTGGGATAATAAGTGTCTTGTTATTTTTGTTGAGTCTCTCAGTCGTGTCCAACTCTTTGCAACCCCATGGACTGCAGCGCACCAGGCTTCCCTGTCCTTCACTCCCTCCAAAAGTTTGCTCAGACTCAGATCCGTTAAGTCGGTGATGCCATGCAACCCTTTCACGCTCTGTCACCCCTTTCTCCTCTACCTCAGTCTTTCCCAGTATCCGGGTCTTTTCCAGCAAGTCAGCTCTTCACATCAGGTAGCCAAAGTATTGGAGCTTTAGCATTGGTCCTTTCAATGAACGTTCAGGGTTGATTTCCTTTAGGATTGACTGGTTTGATCTCCTTGCAGTCCAGGGGACTCTCAAGAGTCTTCTCTAACACTACAGTTCAAAAGCATCAATTCTTTGGTGCTCAGCTTTCTTTATGGTTCAACTCTCACATCCATACATGACTACTGGAAAAACCATAGCTTTGACTACAGGGACTTTTGTTGGCAAAGTAATGTCTCTGCTTTTTCATATGCTGTCTAGGTTGGTCATAGCTTTCCTTCCAAAAGCGTCTTTTAACTAAATGGCTGCAGTCACTGTCCACAGTGATTTTGGAGCCCAAGAAAATAAAGTCTGTCACTATTTCCATCGTTTCCCCATCTATTTGCCATGGAGTGCTGGGACCAGATGCCATGATCTTAGTTTTCTGAAAGTTGAGTTTTAAGCCAGCTTTTTCATTCTCCTCTTTCACTTTCATCAAGAGGCTTTTTTAGTTCCTCTTTGCTTTCTGCCATTAGGGTGGTATCATCGCATATCTGAAGTTATTGATATTTCTCCCAGCAATCTTGATTCCAGCTTGAGCTTCATCTAGCCCGGCATTTCACATGATGTACTCTGCATATAAGTTAAATAAGCAGGGTGGCAGTAGACAGCCTTGATGTACTCCTTTCCTTCCCAATTTTGAACTAGTTCATTATTCCATGTCTGGTTCTAACTGTTGCTTCTTGATTTGCATACAGGTTTCTCAGGAGGTAGGTCAGGTGGTCTGGTATCCCCATCTCTTGAAGAATTTTCCACAGTTTGTTGTGATTCACACAGTCAAAGGCTTTAGCATAGTCAGTGAAGTAGAAGTAGATGTTTTTCTGGAATTCCCTTGCTTTTTCTATGGTCCAGTGAATGTTGGCAATTTGATCTCTGATTCCTCTGCCTTTTCAAAATCCAGCTTGTACATCTGGAAGTTCTTGGTTCACATACTGTTGAAGCCTGCTTTGAAGGATTTTGAGTATTACCTTGCTAGCATGTGAAATGAGTGCAATTGTGTGGTAGTTTGAACGTTATTTGGCACTGCCCTTCTTTGGGATTGAAATGAAAACTGACCTTTTCCAGTCCTGTGGCCACTGCTGAGTTTTCCAAATTTACTGGCATATTGAGTGCAGCACTTTTAACAGCATCATCTTTCAGGATTTGAAATAGCTCAGCTGAAATTCCATTAACTGCGCTAGCTTTATTTGTAGTCATACTTCCTAAGGGCCATTTGACTTCACACTCCAGGATGTCTGGCTCTAGGTGAGTGATCACACCACCGTGGTTATCTGGGTCATTAAGACCATTTTTGTGCAATTCTTCTGTGTATTCTTTTTTTTTTTTTTATTTGGCTGCTCTGGGTTCTAGTTGCGGCATGTGGAATCTAGTTCCCTGGCCAGGGATTGAACCTAGGCCGCCTGCGTTCAGAGCTCAGAGTCTTAGCTGCTGGACCACCAGAGGAGTCTGCTCTTCTGCGTATTCTTGCCGCCTCTTCCTGATATCGTCTGCTTCTCTCAGGTCCATGCCGCTTCTGTCCTTCGTTGTGCCCATCTTTGTATGAAATGTTCCCTTGGTAGCTCTGATTTTCTTGACGAGATCTCTAGTCTTTCCCATTCTATTGTTTTCCACTATTTCTTTGCATTGTTTACTTAAGGTTTTCTTACCTCTCCTTGCTATTCTTCGGAACTCTGCATTCAGATGGGTAGATCTTGCCTTTTGTCATTTGCCTTTCTCTTCTTTTCTCAGCTGTTTGTAAGGCCTCCTCAGACAACCATTTTGCATTTTTGCATTTCTTTTTCTTGGGGATGCCCTTGATCACTGCTTCCTGTACAATGTCACAAACCTCCACCCACAGTTCTTCAGGCACTCTGTCTGTCAGATCTAATCCCTTGAATTTCTTTGCCATTTCCACTGTATAATCGTAAGGGATTTGATTTAGGTCATATCTGAATGGTCTAGTGTTTTTCCCTACTTTCTTTAGTCTAAGTCTGAATTTTGCAATAAGGAGTTCACGACCTGAGCCACAGTCAGCTCCTGGTCTTATTTTTGCTGACCGTATAGAGCTTCTCCATCTTCAGCTGCAAAGTATATAACCAATCTGATTTCGGTGTTGACCTTCTGGTGATGTCCATGTGTAGAGTCGTCTTTTGTGTTTTTGGAAGAGAGTGTTTGATATGACCAGTGTGTTCTTTTGGCAAAACTTAACCTTGCTAGCATGTGACATCTTGTGCACACCAAAACCCAGTGGGAGGAGAAATTCAGCTGTTTTGGGGAAAGGATGAGGATTTCCAGAAACTGGGCCACCGCCCACTTTTTGACCTTTTATGGCCATCCTTGGAACCGTTCTGGTGCCCGTTGGTGTGTTGCGTAGCATAGTGAGGTGTTGCAGTGAGTGTGCCCCAAGACCCAAGGTCTAGTGGAAGTCAGCCACCCGCCATCTTGGGCCTACTTGCTTCTAACCAGTTTGTGTCGTGTCCTTGGGCTGTCATTCTTCTAAAGGTTGTGTGCCGTGCCCCCTTCAGTCTCACTACCAATCCAGAACACGCCAATTCCTCTCAAGTGGGGTGATGGAATGTGCCATGCAAGGTCAAGAAAAGGCAGATTGAAGTCAGAAAACATTTGCAAAGTGGTGGCTGAGATGTTAAGTTTCTTAAAACTAAGAGGATTCATCCTTGTGTTAGACATTTTTATGTTTCACTTTTGGACGTACCTATTTGAATGTATGACATAAAGTGTTTTTAAGATTAGGAATGGTGTTGTGGTTTCATAAAATATGAAGCCCCATAGCTTGGGTTCTAAGTATCTGAGTCGATTAGGCTTCAGAAGTTTGGGCGCAGTCCACTCGTGTGGCTCCCGCTGTCCTTAATGTGCCTCAGCCCACAGAGAGCTCCATGCAGCCACTGAGGCGCAGGGCACACTGAAGCCCTTGCAGGCTGTGACACCCATTCTTAGTGTTCCAGGTATCATGTACCTCCCAGCATTTATTTTTTGGAGCCATTGAAGTAATTTGGTGTTTCCTAGTTTTGCACCAGAAATACTTGTTTAAAAACCACCACATTTTGATGTGATATACATAGACAGTCCTCAACGTATGTCTGTAATGTTTTATATTGGAAAGTACTGACTTAACACAGTATTGCATAGCTAACGTTCTTTATCTGTGGATTCATAATCCTGAGGCATTATAAATTGTATTTTGCGGTCGCTTCATACACTTAGAGATAATAGCCATTACCACTTGTCAACCCTGATAGCTCAGTTGGTAAAGAATCCACCTGCAATGCAGGAGACCCTGGTTCAATTCCTGGGTTGGAAAGATCCGCTGGAGAAGGGATAGGCTACTCACTCCTGGCTATTCTGGCCTGGAGAATTCCATGGACTGTATAGTCCGTGGGGTTGCAAAGAGTCAGACACGCCTGAGCGACTTTCACTTCACTTCACCCCTTGTCAACTGTTTACTGTGTGTTAAATAGACCTGCCCCTATTTTGCAGGTTAGGAAATTGAGGCTTAGAGCAGTGAGAAGTAACTTGCCCATGACCATATATCTGTAGGTGTGGAGCTAAGCCTCAAACCCAGGTCTCCCTAAGTTGAGGGTACATTTTAAATGTTGATAATTCTTGCCCAATTCCCTTCTGAAAAAGGAGTGACCGGGGAATTCACTGGCAGTCCAGTGGGACTCGGTGCTCTCACTGGCAGGGTCCAGAGTCAATCCCTGGTGCAAGAGGTAAGATCTCGCAAGCTGCCGACCGCTCCTCCTCTCCCCCAAAAAGAAGTGACCATTCCCCCTCACTTTGAGCCTCACCACCATTTGTATTTTGCCAGATGCTAAGTGAATTTCTTTTTTTTTTAATTCACAGGTAACTAGTGAGTTTGAACGTTTGGTTCTTTCTGTTAGCCATTTGTGTTGCTCTTTCTGGACATTTCCTTTGCCTTTTTTCCTTTGAGTTTGTCTAACTGTTACGTTAGGTCAAGTAATGTAGACCTTTTGAAGACCAGCAAAACAGCATGTTAGTTGTGCTTGAGTATAAGTTTTACCAGCTCTTTTCCATGCACTCTAATAAGCATAATGATTTTGAACTAAGCATCTACGTACGCATATTACACAGAGTGTGTTGTCACATAGAAAGCAAGATAGTCTCTGGATCAGCGTGCAGAGGCATCTGCCGGGGCCTGCAGACCCCGCACTGCCATCCGCGTGTGGGCAGCGTCCTCTCACACGGCCCCCGCCCCATGAGGCAGGATGTTTGTTGAGAGAGGACTCATCAGTTCCCTGTATTTCTTTCTTCAGGTTTGCCTGCGATGAGATTTCACTGTCTCCATTCAAAGGACATCCTTTCTGAGCCGCTGTGAATACATTTGGAATGATAACTGTATATTTTCATCTGATGGAGAATTAGCTGAACCTTGACTAAGGATTGCTGCACTGGACGACTTCAGAATATTACTCACCATGTCATCCAACCGGAGTCAGAACCCCCACGGACTGAAGCAGATTGGCCTCGACCAGATCTGGGACGACCTCAGAGCTGGCATCCAGCAAGTGTACACCAGACAGAGCATGGCCAAGTCCAGATACATGGAACTCTACACGTATCCTCCTGTGTCAGCCGAGGTCGTTTGCTTAGGATTTTGATCCTTTACTGGTCCGGCCCGTGACTCGTTAGAAATGTCACGTGTTCTCTCTGCAGTTCATCCTATGATAGAATCAGTAAGGTTTGTTTTTAGCCTTCAAAGTTAACTCATTTACTCTTTCTGCGTGTATGAACAGAGGTGAAAGTGGCTACGTGGTGGTCTAAAGCAGTGCTGCTCAGCCCAGGAGCCGCTCGTGGCTGTTTCCGTTTGGAATCATTAGTCGTGGTACCCGTGTTCTAAGCGCACTGTAGGTAATCACTTCAGCCAGGGCAGGAAGTTCTATGGCAGGGTGCTGCTTACCGCTGGGGGTTTTGGTTTCTGTATTGTCTGGGGCTGCCTTCATGCGGTGGGGCAGGGTGGAAGAGCTTGCATCAGAAGTGGTCTGGTCCACAAAGCCAGAAATATTTACCGTCTGGTCATGGGACAGGCTTGCGACTCCCATGTAAAGGGTCACCATGTGGAGCAAAAGTTATATTGTGGCCTTGTTTTACAAATACGGTGTTCAGGTATTTCACTCTATATGGTCCCTGGTAGGTGCAAGGGACTGCCGTGTGCTTGGAAGGTTGTGTTTTCTGCTGTATGCAGTCGGCCCTCCTGATCCTCGGATGCGGAATTCCAACTGGACTGGCCATTTTATATGAGTGACGAGCACCCACAGCTTCTGGCATGGGAAGGTGGGGTGGTCCTGGAACCTGACCCCGACAGGTACCAAGAGATGGCTGTGTGTGTGTGCACCAAGGCTTACTACTTAACTTGTAGAATTTCTCGAGTCCATTCAAATATCAGAAATTGCAGTTGAAGCTAGCTCACCAAAGGGCGGATTGCTAGTGATTTGCTAATTTTAAGAGTTTAAAGTTGTTAGTTCGGAGCAGATTTACGTTTAAAGCTTTAATGTGTATCAGTGATTGTCAAACTTGGTTATGTGATAGTCCAGGAGGCCCTCGACTATGCTAATATTTTACGGCCTTAAAAAAAGTTTAACATTAATTTGAATAGGTATGAAACTATATGTCTATCTCTAAAATGAAAACTTATTGTGGGTATAGACCAATATTCATAAATACACGTATACTTAGACTGTAGACTACTTCAAAAAATAGCCGCGTTGTTGAGCTATAATGCACATACCATAAAATGCATCCTTGTTACGTGTGCAGGGCAGCAGTTTTAGGCGTACTCACACGTTGTGCAACCGTAACCACTGTCTAAATTTAGAGGCTTTTCATCACCCCCCAGAGCAACTAACTCTGCACCCTTGCTAGTCACTTCCCATCTGTCCTCCCCCCAGTTCCTGGCAACTGCTAACCTACTTTCTGTTTCTATGAATTTGCCTATTCTGGACATTTCACATAAATGGAATCACACAGTGTGTGGCCTTCTATGGCTGGCTTCCTTGACTTAGCATGTTTCCAGGCCTCATTCTTGTTGCAGCACGTGTCAGCACATCATTCCTTTTTACAGCTGAATTTGATGCATATTCCATATTTTGCTTATTCATCCGTCAGTGATGGATATCTGGCTATTATGAACCATATGGTTATAAATATTGTGTGTGAGTTTTTGTGTTTTGTGTAGGCACGTGTTAAAAAGCATGTGTGTACGTAAGAGTGGAGTCACTGGGTCATGTGACGTGTCGAATACTTTTAAGGAGGCCGTAATCTTTACAAATGAAGAGGATATTGATCCCCTCAAGAAGGTTGTGGCTTGCTAGGTGTGACAGGTTTTGTGGTGGAGGTTTTTGAGGTATGTGTTCTTTTTTTTTTTTTTTTTTCAGTTGGTTATTTTGTTTAATTCTTATAACTCCTAGAGCTAAAGATGGTGATTCCAGTGATGAAACAAGGCCCTTGGTTGGATTTCTGCCTGCTAACAGCAGGGGAGCAGTAGAATAGAATAATGGAAATTTAGCTGCTAGTTGGTCTCCAGGGAACTTACTAGTTTTCATTTTTGACCAGCCCAGATTGTTCCTTGTTCAGTATGTTTTGGTCTTAGAACTCTTTCTCTGCTTGCTGCAATTACTACATTCTTTTATTCTATAAATGTAGTTTGTCGTTTTGATACTTTCCATTAAATTTTTTTTCTTTTTTTCAGAAATAACTCTTGAGTAAGATTCTTCTAGTTTTGTCTGAGAAGATAATAGTTTCATTTATTTAGTACATTTATTAAGAGTGGAGAATCTGCCACCCTTGAGCTGTTGCTGTAAAACTCCTCACCAAACCCTCCTGGGTTGGGACACACAGTTTTTCAGGGCGTGAGCCCACCATGCTCCCCTTTGCTGGCAAAGCAATAAAACTCTTCTTTTCTACTTCTCCCCTCCCCCACAAAAAAGAGATTGGAGGTTCTGAACTTGACATTAATTCCTTAGGTATTATTTGTGAAATCAGAGCTGCCATTTGAGTCCTGGGTATCAGATGCTGTGCTGGGAACCATCTACATCTGCTTGGAGGCTTTCATCAGTCACCCACGAGGGCTGGTGGTAGTAACCCTCCCGCGGTGCTGTCAGAAACCCAGTCTCCCAGAGCTTGGGTAACTTGCCTAGTTGCTATAGCAACCACTGGGCATTGATGATGCTCATCTGAAACTCTTAGTAGCCTGACTTTAGAAACTGCCTTTATCCATTCTGTGGCCTTCAGATTCTGTATGTGAATGAGCCATAGTTCTCAAAATATTTTCTGTATTTTCTTAGGAAGTTCCAAAAGAGTCTGATCAACCCTTAAAGATTATCTTTTAGGATGCAGATGAAACAGAATGTCTACTTGTGTTTATTAATAGAATTACTGAAAATCATAAACTTCTGCTCCCTCCTTCACCTGCATTTTTTAACATAAGTGTTATTTTCCAGTATAGAGGAGCTCAAGTCATCTGGCACATTTTTCTAGAACGCATCTTCACTTCCATTTCAGTCATTTACACACAGCTTTTGGAAACTGTGTGTCGCCATACCAGGGTTCTATCTCAGCCTCAGTTTACATAACAGTGTTTGTAAAAGCTATCTCTTTTGGGTGTACATTCAGTCTCCATGTAACCGCTCAGCTGCATCGCCCTTTAAAATAATCTCCCAGGCTGGTTTCCAGTGACGGATGTTCTAGCCCTGGCTTGTGAGGTTGTGTTTCAGGCTGGGAGGTACTTTGGGTCCTGGGGAGGAGGAGCAGACTGCGTCTCCCTTCTGCAGTCAGACCGGGACCTGGTGGAGGAGGGCTGGCCAGGAGAAGGAGGAGGGGTCCTTTCCCTCTTGTCACTGTAGACAGCAGCTCACAGCGAGATCTTTACCCTCTGTTTATCTTTGAGAAACATGTGACACGTTTTCCAGAGAAAAGTAACCAACTTCTGGAAGTGCAAGTAGTGTTCCTAGAGCGATTAGCAACCACTGGCATTCCCTGGTGCTGTAACAAGAAGGTGGGTTATTATACAGCATAAATGTTCTTGATTTCTCAACTCAAGAGTAGCAGAAGAAAGAGAAGGCAACTTGAGGAAAGGGGAAAAAAAAAAAAGGTTCCAGAGCACCTGAGTCAGAAAGATCTAGTTCAGTTATTAATAACTTTGTTCCCAGCTGTTCACAAAGGCTCCCCTTTTCTCCTTAAAGTTCAGCCTGTAGCCCTGGCTCCCCACTGGGTGCCTGTTAGCAGGTCTGGTTTTCTGTCTTAGGTGTGTACAGTACAGTGCAGCAGCTTTCTTTTGTTTTTTCTTTTTGGAGTAAAATATAGGAGTACATCCTATGCTGGTGGGTAAATAATAGTAGAGTTTGTTTCTTTTTCTTTTGAACTTGAAATGGGTAGTGACGTTTCCTATTTGGTTTCTTTCTTTTTTAAAAAAATAATTTCGTTAATTTATGGCTGTGCTGGGTCTTCACTGCGCCACAGGCCTTTTCTCTGGTTGTGCTGAGCACAGGCTGCTCTCTAGTCACGGTGTTGTTGGGGAGCTCGGGCTTCAGTAGTAGGTGCTCTAGTAGGTGCTCTGAAGCTTGCGGAATCTTCCTGGACCAGGGATCAAACTCATGTCCCCTGCATTGGCAGGTGGATTCTTTACCACTAAGCCACCAGGGAAGTCTCCTATTTGAGCTTCTTGACACCACTGTGTTTCCATGCCCAGCTCAGAGAGCAGGCGTGGGTCCTGACTTCGGGCAGGGGGTGCGGCGTGATGAGGGGCCCCCCGTGGCATACCCGCCAGCGGCTGGTCACGGCTAGTCTAGCTGGCAGGCCATCTGGTCAAGTTTGTTGGTTTTACTAGGCCCCCAGTCTTCCTGCTTCTCACTTTTTTTTTCTGAAGTTGTTATTCACCTCGAATCATAATTTTAGCCTCCCTTGGAGTCAGTTCAAACTTCTATGTTGATGTCTTTCTCTTTTTCTTTTTCCTCTCTGCCTGCAGAAGTTCTCAGATACTTGACAGGGTCTGTTTTCCTCCCTGTGGTGCTGTGAGCTGAGTTAGTTTATTCTGATTTCAAAGTTCCTTTTTTCCCTGGCAGTTGCATTAAGGATGACGTTCCTATTTCCTAGCATGGGCTGCTTACCTGTCCACAAGTTGGAATACAAGCATATTCAGAATTCACAGTTAAGCTCTGTCCCCACAGTCTGCGTGGAGAAGGAAATGGCAACCCACTCCAGTGTTCTTGCTTGGAGAATCCCATGAACAGAGGAGCCTGGTGGGCTGCCGTCTATGGGGTCGGACAGAGTTGGACCCGACTGAAGCAACTTAATAGCAGCAGCAGCAGCTGCTGTCACAGTCTGTGACTCAGTTCGCATCACTGGGGTGGGGGCGCTCTCCCCCCCAGAGCGGCTCCTGGGCCCCTGGCAGGGCTGAGCTCCCAGGCCATGCAGTCCCGCCGCTGCTCAGCGCCCACCAGCCGGGCGTGGCGTCGCCGCTGCCTGCCTGGTCGCCAGCTTCCCCCCAGCCGGCTCCTCCGTGGCAGCTGTGGCCATGGGGCCAGTGTTCCCCGAGACAGCCGCCTTCCCTGCCCACCTGCCCAGGATTCTCTGTCCTGTATAGAAACTCGGGCTCGTCGAATAGCAGATCAGACAGAAAGAATGTCAAATTGTTTTCACAGTGCCTTGATGATGGTCCTAGTCCATCTTGAGGTAACCATGCAGCCAGTGAAGGTATTTGGACATCTCTTATCTTGTACTTTTTATTCAGGAGTCGTAACATTAATCCGGTTTTGCTCACCTAACAAGCATGGCTTTCATCAAATAAACCTAAATGTATAGAAGTATTTTTTTCCAAACGTACACAGCTCTTCATATATGTATATACACACACATATATATATACACACACATTTATCCATATTTTTAGAATAATACTCTGAAGGATATAACTTGTTCACAGACCGAAGAAATGCAAAAGGTCAGTAAGCCTGTAGGAAAATTTTTAACCTCTTAATTGTTAAAGAAATGAAGAATTTAAGACATTTTAAACCTATCGGGTTGACCACCGTTTTAGAGAAGTGATTGTAGCCAGTGCTGGCCCACGTGAAAGAAGCTGGTGTTGCCACAGTTAGGTGGTATCAATCTGCTATGATCTTTCTGGGGAAGTTTAGAAATATAAAGACATAAGGTACTTTGGCCCACTGATCTTTGTTTTATAACTTTTAACTGTCCTAAGGAAATGTGCTGAGTCATTAAAGTCCTTTCCGACTCTTAGAGACCCCATGGACTGGACCGCACCGGGCTCCTTTGTCCATGGCATTTCCCAGGCAAGAATAGTGGAGCGGGTTACCATTTCCTCCTCCAGTTATGTTCAAATTGTATGTGCCAGGGGTTCAGAATATTTTATAATTGGAAACAATGGGAAACAGCCTCATTCTTCAACACTGCTGCTGCTGCTAAGTCACTTCAGTCGTGTCCGACTCTGTGGGACCCCATAGGCGGCAGCCCACCAGGCTCCGCCGTCCCTAGGATTCTCCAGGCAAGAATACTGGAGTGGGTTGCCATTTCCTCTCCAATGCATGAAAGTGAAAAGTGAAAGCGAAGTCGCTTAGTCATTCCCGACTCTTAGCGACCCCATGGACTGCAGCCTACCAGGCTCCTCTGTCCATGGGATTTTCCAGGCAAGAGTACTGGAGTGGGATTCGATATAAATGGCCATAAACAGCCATTAAAAATTTACTGGCGAATATTATTCATTGACATGTAACAATGTTCCTAATAATGGGGAACGCAGGATATGAAATGGTTTGTGTGATGTGAAGCCCCATCCTAATAATGGGGAACACAGGATATGAAATGGTTTGTGTGATGTGAAGCCCCATCCTAATAATGGGGAACACAGGATATGAAATGGTTTGTGTGATGTGAAGCCCCAGGACACCATCTGTACTTTTGGAAAGCTTTGCGTAGCGTGGAAAGTGTCTGTCCGTAGGTATTGGGCTTATGGATGGTTTTTAAAACCTCATCTGTGCTTTCTAGACTGTCAGTATAGAACATACTTTTTAAAATACAGTTGATTAGTTTTTGCTTATTTCCCTTGTGCAACTAGAAGTCCTAGTTATTTCACTGGCTTGCAAAATTCCTTCTGTCTTTCGTTACTGACACGGTACTGTTAAAATAGTTTGGGGGATTGAGAAACCAAATCTATCTTCCAGAGGAAACCCATAGAAATTATATTGGGTTGGCCATAAAGATGTTACAGAAAAACCCGAGTGAACCTTTTGGCCAACTCAGTAATCGTATCGCGTAGTTGTCTCTGGAGGCAATTTTGGGGGTTTTATTAGTATAAACATGGTATGTTGAGCTTTCTTCTTCTAAATTTGATACATGGTGTGTATACTCAGAGCATTTTGAGCTTTGTTAAAACAAATTTTGTGGTTAATCACAAGCTGTTGCGTGCAGTTTTTGCCTTTGAAATAAACGTGGATTTATTTGCTTCACTTGGGATATTCCCTTTCAGAGCCGTACCTGCCACAGCCCAGAGAGAACCTGACTCTTTAGGAGCTTTGCAGACGACAGTGTAGGGCGGGCGGCGGGCCTGCCGGTGGCTGCAGCTGGGACAAACGTTTGGACACAGCTTGTAGTGCAGAGCCCTTGCAAACGATGT
Organism: Oryx dammah; assembly: GCF_014754425.2. Classification (NCBI taxonomy): domain Eukaryota; kingdom Metazoa; phylum Chordata; class Mammalia; order Artiodactyla; family Bovidae; genus Oryx; species Oryx dammah. The sequence continues at coordinate 111,467,986 of NW_024070202.1, forward strand.
TGACAGAGGCAGCTGCTCAGATTTCTGCTGTAAGTTCACCTGGATGGGAAGGGGTCACAGAAAGTGGTTCTGTTCAGAGGGAAAATGGCTTCAGTTTGGTAGGAACTGAAAGTCACAGATTGATTCCCCAAATGTGTCAACTTCATGTTGTAAGGCTGGTGCTCTCTGGTAACAGACAGTGGCGGCCGGTGCCCAGTCATAAAGCCGGTGCCCAGTCATAAAGTGTTCACAGGCGCCCTGGGCATCACAGCCAGGGACAGCGTGTGGTCACACAGAGTGCCTGGATGCCCGAGGCGGGGCGGGCACCCAGGCGATGTCTGCCTGGATCTTCGCCTGTCACCTGACCCCTTTCACAGTGACTTGTCCCTACCAGTCACGCAAAGAGTGTGTTTTGGCGAGCGATGGAGCAGTTGTCGGGTGCAGAAGAGTCATGGGTCTGTTTCAGAGGCAGGCCCAGGCTCTGCCCTTGATGGTCGAGTGTGGGCAGAGACCCCAGCTGTCTGCCTCGGGCCCCACTCACTGTCCCAGTCTGGCTGCGGTGCCAAAGGAACCCTTCAGGGAACCTTTTGAAAACAAGGTCAGCGTTTTAAAGGTCAGCAGCGTGGGCTTGTCAGGCTTCGCTGCCCTAGTGTAAAGCAGCCAGCCCACTGACTCCTGAAGGAGGCTTCTGTTTGCTTGCCCCCGTTTCTTCCTCAGGGTCCCCAGGCCAGCTTCTCAGATGAGGAGCAGCTGGGCTTTGGGCTGAAGTTTTGCACAGTCAGGCACAACTACCCATTTTATGGCCTAAATCTTACTTATAGGAAAAACTGCATGGGCTTGAGAGTAGATCCCTGTGGGGGCTTTCTGCTATGTAATTTTTTATTTTAGATACATAATCCTCTTGTAAACCTAGACTAACAGGCCACACAGTGAAAAGCACACATCTTCTCAGCCACACACCACCCCCACCCCTTCCCCCCATCAAGTCTCTCCAGTGTTGTCTCGGTCATGTCTGTCTGTCTGCGTGTTATCTGCACACACGTATACAGAAAAAGAGAGTTTGTGTGCAGCTTAGAAATATACTTTTAACACCCTTTCCCAGGTTTTAGCAACCATGTGCCTGGGATGGTCCCCTGGTCATCGGTCCTGCAGGGAACTTGGTCTGAATCCTCCCCTGAGTGTGAGGGCCAGTCTTGATGCAATATTGTTTTCTGCGGCTGTCTCATCACCCAGAATTGTTCCTGCCTGCTCTAGAAACAAACGTCTTTGTTGAAGACCATAGAGAAACGCATTCTCCTTGATTCCTTTGATAGCATTTGCACGTTAGTTAGCTGTGGGGTTGCCTTAACCATTGGTTCTGTTACATAAATGTTATTAGACATGCTGAAGATAAATACTCTGAAACCAAAATTAATTTTGGCACGTAGCAGCCTGGATGCAAAATATGTTTATTTCGGATTGTTCATAGGTCATCTGTTTAATTTTAGGGTTCTGACTTAGTTATTGTTAATTTTGTGTCCTATTTTATTTTCATGTTCTATAGATACTATTCTGGCTTGTATTTTCCCTTTTTCTGTGGTGTTTCAAGTATTATAGGGCTTCCCAATTGGCTCAGATGGGAATCCACCTGCGATGCGGGAGACCTGGATTCTGTCCCTGACTTGGGAAGATCCCTCGGAGAAGTAAAAGGCTACCCATGCCAGTATTCTGGCCTGGAGAATTCAACTGCATGACTTTCACATTCTTTTAGCTATTATAAGCTATCTCAAATGCTTTAAAGCAGTGGAAGGGTGTGTATGTGTATGTGATGCAATATTTAATAGTCTCATTTCATTAATTTGAAAGTCTTTGATGATGGGCAATACAGAAAGCTATTATTGCAGAGGAGATGCTCAGAGGAGGGAGAACAATGTTGACACTATTGAAGTTGGAAGGCTTCAAGAACTAGTGAAAGCTAAGTGAACCTCAAAAGAGGAGTATAAATAAGGAGGAAAAAATGAGAAAAGGGAGAAAGCCTTGCAGAGTTTTGCTTGAGGGGGAAAGATGGATGTGAAAGTGGGAAGTGGCACCACGAGAGGACACGAGGCTGGCCAGGAATAGATGCTGTCAGGCTGGCCGCCGGACTTGGTTTCACCGGCTTTGACACAGAACGACTCCAGATTATGGGGAACCTTGCAGACCAGGTGATGTGTTTGTTACTGTTATTTTTTGAAAGCGGTGTAGGGCCACAGGGATGGACATATGACTTAAGAATCCGTGACTTGAGGAGGATGAATCTGGAAGCCAAATGGAGTTAAAACCAGAAAGAGATCAAAGGCACAGGAAGATCAGCTTGGTCTTGGCAATCCAAGCGTGATGTTGTACAAGTTCTGAACTAGGGTAGTAGTGATGGAAACAGGAAACAAAAGGAGCAGATTTCTGGGCTTCTGGCTGAAGATGAAATTTGTTTTGACTTTCCCATTGGGGCATCACTAAAATGATCATAATAAAGTCATTTTAAATCAGTGAAGACAAAGAATGGAAGACAGATTAGATGAGAAATTTAACCGTTTGTTTGTTTGTTCTTTTTATTTAACGCAAAGCAGACTGAGTCGCCGCACTGGTCCCCGGGGTGTAGGAAGCCTCACCTTAGAGGGAGCGTCCCCAAGGAAGGTGCCAGCCACAGCCCCGCTGGCCCTGTAGGCCAGAGAAGCTCAGAGCCTGAAGGCTCCGGCCTGGCAGAAGGTGGAGGGGTGAGAGGTGGTGCTGGGAGGTGAGGGATAGCCCCAGAGTCTGCAGACCTAAGAGCCTGTCACGTCCCTCTCCTCGAGTGTGGAACTGCCGACAGCTGAGAGCCTGTATTCCAGGCAGAAGACTCGCTGCTTCTGTTTAGGACACATTGAGTGGGCATTAATTGCATTAATTTGCAAACAGGAGGCCTAGCAGAAGTTGGGATAAATAGAAACTAACAACTGTGGCTGTGATAAAAAGTTAGCATTTAGAGTGACTGGTCCATCATGCTGTACCAGAACACTGTAGGTGATGCTAGGGACAGAACATTTCTCTGGAAAAATTGAACAGCCTGAAAAATAAATGCATTTGTCGACACAAAGGTGAGCCTTGCAGAGCTATGGCCCACCAGCCTCCCTCAGGCCAGTGGTGTTCTCAGTTGGTTTTTTAGTGCCTTACCATTATGAGTACTAAGGATAAATAGTTGTATGAAAGAACAGAATACGCATAGAATGAAAGAGAACAGGAAGAAACTGACAATACAGGGAAAAGAAGAAAATGTTTTTAGAAGTGACATTTTTGAATGTTAGTCACAAAGTCTGAGATGAGAATCTCCTCATGGCAGTAAGTTAGGAACAGGACACGGTGAGAACTCAGGTTTTAAAAAGAATAGTAATAGAAGACCCTGAAGGACATTAAAAAGGAAAGATACGAGGGCAAGTAGCTTTGCGAACAGAAGCAAGGCAGGAGGCCCACTATCTGACTGTTAGAAATTTTAAAGGAAAACATGGAGAGAAGAGTTTTTGAATTTATAATAGTATTCATAGAGAGTATAAAATAACTTCCCGGAAGTGAAGATGTTAAATCACTAGTGCTGAAGATAATAAGGAAGAAAAGATGGATCCTGCAGACAAAACCATGAAGTTTCTGTGCACATAGAATTAAGAGAGAGCCAGCAGCCTGTGGATAGAATGTGAGAGCAGGACAGAGTTCCTGGATTAGCAACTGCCGGGAAGGTGCAGAGAGCAGTCAGTTCAGACTGGGTCGAGAAGACGGGGTAGCTGTTGCAGTTACTGCCAAAATTCCCTGGTGGCTCAGCCAGTAAAGAATGCCTGCAACACGGGAGACCTGGGTTGATCCCTGGGTTGGGAAGATCCCCTGGAGGAGGGCATGGCAATCCACTCCCGTCTTCTTGCCTGGAGAATCCCCATGGACAGAGGAGCCTGGCGGGCTGCAGTCCATGGCGTTGTGAAGAGTCAGACAGGACTGAGTAACTAGGCACAGTGTTGAGTGAAACCCAGCTCTCAGTTACCAGGAGTAGCTCGTCCTTGTGAACAGGGCTTCCCTAGGGCATCTGCCTGCCAGTAGAGGAGACTCAGGAGACTCGAGCTTGATCCCTGGATAGGGAAGGTCCCCTGGAGGAGGACATGGCAACCACTCCAGTACTCTTGCGTGGAAAATCCCATGGACAGAGGAGCCTGGCGGGCTGCAGTGCATGGGGTTGCGAAGAGCTGGACACGACTGAGCACACACACACGGCAGAGGCACAGTCAGGGAGAATGAACATAGTTTAGCAGCTCAAATACTGAAGTAGTTAGAGCCTAGCAGTGTGACTTAGGCCATCAGCCTATCACAACAGAGTTAAGAGCACCGTTACAGTAAGTCTTAATAAATAAAAATAATAAGAGGACCAAAGTGGTACGTAGGCATTTGCTCAGTAGTAGATACATGACTGGCTTTGTAGCTTTGCTTCTGGTTTTAGGTAGTAAAGCATTTCTAATTGTCTTTAGCTAATTGGGCTTCCCTGGTTGCTCTGTGGTAAAGAATCCGCCTGCCAACGCAGGAGACGTGGATTTGATCCCTGTGTCCGGAAGATGCCTTGGAGGAAGAAATGACAACCCATTCCAGTATTCTTGCCTGAGGAATCCCATGGACAGAGGAGCCTGGTGGGCTACAGTCCGTAGGGTCACAAAAGAGTTGGGTACAACTTAGCAACTCAGCAACAACAGCAGACGTCAGAAGGTTAGGTTTTTTATGTTTTGCTTTGAAGGTTTTTACATGTTATTTTCTGTCTTGGAGTTTTCAACCTTTTATCATAAAGAAATTTCAAACATACGAAAAAGTCAGAAGAATTTTACAGTGAAGACCCATTTTACTGGACTTGCTCAATCACGTATCTGTCTACCCTGAATCCGTATATCCATCCATCCATTTTATTTTGCACGTTTCAGAGTAAGCTATAGACATCAATACACTTCTCACTAAATGCTTGAGCATGTACATCATTAGAATTTGAAATTTGTTTATAGTTTCCAGTAGAGAAGCTTTGACTAGCACATTTGCCTAAGTAACCCAAAAACCTATCCAGAAGGAGGGTGTCTTCATCCCTGTGGAAGGTTCCCTGATGCTTCCCAGGGCATCCTGGCTTCCCCTACGGCAGCTACCATAGATTAGTTTGGCAGTTCCCAGGAGTTCATCCAAAGGGCAGTCGAGAGTATGTTCCCCTTCATGTAAGGCTGCTTTCATTCAGGGCGTTTTTGAGATTTATCCGTGTTCTCTAAGCGGCAGTTTCTCTCCCTTTTGCTGAGTCGTATTCCATTGTTTGAATACCACAGCTTCTTGATCCATTCTTCTAATGATAGATACCTGGGCTGTTTCCCATTTTTTTGGCTATAGCAGGGGGAAAACTATATCTAAGTGGAGATCTTTTGGGGAGCAGAATGCTGTTATATCTCTTGGGCCGACAGAGCAGTGGAATTGCTGCATTGTGTATTAATGGTATGTTTGACTGTGTAAGAAACTGACCAACTGTTTTTCCAAAGTGGCTGTATCATTTTGAATTCATGTGAGCAATGTTTGTGAATTCTAGTTGCCCCACAATATTGCCGACGCCTGCTGGGAACATCATTCTCTTTCATTTCAGCCATTCTGGAAGTGTGTGTCATGGTATCTCATGGTTTTTATTTGCATTTCCCCAATGATTAATGAAGTTGAGTCATTTTCATATGCTAGTTTACCATTTGTATGTTGTCTTTCATAAAGTATCTGAGTCTTGGGGTTTTTTGGGGGGATTAATATGCTTTTTATTATTGAGTTGTAGGAGTTCTCTAGGATGCCAGCGTTTTCTCAGACATGTCTTGCTGATGTTTCCTCCCAGTCTCTGAGGCTTGCTATTCCTTTTCTTAATGGTGTTTTTGAGTGAGCAGGTAGTTTATTTTGAGGAAACCTAATTTGTTTATTTTCCTTTACAGTTATCTTCTGTGACCTATGAGAAACCTTTGTCTGGATCACAAAGATACTGTGTTTTCCTCTGGAAGCTTTGTGGTTGGGCTTCTCCATTTAGGTCTCTGTGTGTGGTGTGAGGTGGGGCTGGAGGTTGCTCTTTCCACCAGGTGGCTCTGCAGTTATTCCAGCATCATTTGTTTCTCCCAGAGGGGCAGTTTGGTGCCTTTGTTAAAACTGACAATGTAAATGTGGTTTTATTACTAAAATTGTTTCATTGAAATGTGACCAGTGTAAAGGGAGAATGTATTACTGCTTTGATTTGTTTATATTTTGCAAAGTATGGTTGCATCTATATTCATGTGGGATTATTGGTTGCTGTTTTCATTTTTTATAATTTCTTACTGTAGCATTATGAAAATTCTTGAAGTCAGATAGTATAAGTCTTCCAACTTTGTTCTCCTACCCCAGGATTTTTTGACTATTCTAATTCCTTTGCATTTCTCTATAATAAGTTTTATTGTCAGTTTGTCAATTTCTGCCCTAAAAATTGCCGGATTACAATTGGTTGTGTTGAATTTTTTTTAAAGCAGTCTTATTGAAATATAATTTACATGCCATACAATTCATCCATTTAAAATGTTCATTTCAATTGTTTTCAGTATATTCACAGGTATATTCAGTCATCACATTTTTAGAGCATTCTCATCTCAGAAAGAAACCCTGTACCCTTGAGCTGTTACTTCCTTAGTCCCCTACCTCCCTGCTGATCTACTTTCTGTCTATAGATTTGTCAGTTCTGAACATTTCATGTAATGTAATCATGTATGATACGTGGACTGAAGCTTATGCCCGAAAATTTACATGTTGAAGCCCTGACCCTAGTTTTGCAGTATTTAGATGGGACCTTTAGGGAAATACTTAAGATTAAATGAGGTCATAAGGTAGGGCCCTGATCTATAGGATTGGTGTCCTTAAGTCTTAAAGACCCTCAAGACAATATTATAAATGTTAGTTTTAAATCATTCTTTGTATTTTAAAGAATTAAGAAAAATAGTCTTTTATATTTGCACAGGTATTTATTTCTGATGCTCTTCATTCTTTTCTAAAGACCCAGGATTTAACCTAGTATGAATTCCTCTGTACCTAGAATTTAAGTCTGTACTACATGAACGCTCCTGATTTTATTTTATCTGAAATTACGCTATTTTGCCTTCCTTTTTGAAGAATACTAGTTAGCACTGCCTCATGTTTTCCATGCCTGGTTGGTTAATGGTGAGGGTGATGCTAATTTGGGAATGAAACTGGAGTTGAACTCTGGGTAGAACTTTTAAAAGAGTGTTTAAGAGCGCCTCCCCCCACCCCACCCCCAATTAAAATGTTCCTTTCAGTCAGTCTGTTCTGTGAGGCCCAGGGCTCCTTGCCTTGTTTCAAGGTCCTCTGAGGAGGTGAGGCTGAAAGGAAATAACAGTGGGGTGAGAGCCTGTTCTGTGCACAGAGAATACTTTGTGAAGAAGAAAGAATTCTGTGGTTAGAAGTTGTTAAATACCCTAGCCCTGCTTTTCCAAAAGAATGCCTCTTTGATACCTGAAGAAGTGAAGTCGCTCAGTCGTGTCCGACTCTTTGTGACCCCATGGAGTGTAGCCTACTACGCTCCTCTGTCCATGGGATTTTCCAGGCACGAGTACTGGAGTGGGTTGCCATTTCCTTCTCCAGGGGATCTTCCTGACCCAGGGATCGAACCCAGGTCTCCTGCACTGTAGGCAGACGCTTTACCATCTGAGCCACAGGGAAGTCCCTACCTGAAGAGATATGTAAACTTTATATGTCCAAAGGAACCATATACTGAAATGCTCATTTCTAAGTCGTTAAGTTAAGCTCTTTCCACTTATTATCTTGTCAGCATCTCTCTGTCTTGATATCTGGATGTGCCATGCCCATTGCTTCCAGAGCCGGGTTCGCCCTTAGGTGTTGGTCACTGCCTGCTTACTCTGCAGGCTTCACCCCCACCCCTGAGCCCCCACCCCCACCTTGTTCTTAGTCTGCAAACCATTAAGGACGATGGGAAGAATCTGCCCCAAAAGAAGAAACCCTTAAACCCTTTTAATATCAAGCAAGCTCAGGTTCAAAACTTACAAAACGATGAGAGCAAATCAGGAGGAAAAGCCGGTGCTGGGCTGTGGACGTATCGCCGTCAGGGCGCACAGGTCCAGAGGAGCGAGGCTGTATATGGCCTTTAAGAATGAGTCAACCAGTTTATTTAACTTTTCTTTATTTGCTTATAAGAATGTTGTGGTACATCATCTTACATCTAAACCACTGATCTTTCAGGAGGTGAATATAAAATTCCACCTAAGAATGCATCGTGCCGGATCACAGTCGGCAGTGTTTTCCTAGTGCTACTTAATATGATGCATATCCTGAGTGGAGTCTTGGCTTTGACTCCAAATGTGTGAATTTGGTACATATATTACCGTTTTTATAACCATTCTGTATCCTGTGACAGTGTTAAAAACAGCTGCATATTATATCCTCAGGATCCAACAATACATGTAACTAATTCTTTGTGTTTGACAAATAGGATGTTACAGGTTTTTGTTTTTTTTTTACCATCTTCAGCATTGTTGTCATAGTTCGCTAACTAAAGTAATTGTATACTTCCATGATAGCTTCTGTACAGTAAATGCTTTTGAGGATAATGACTGTATCAAAAAGAATGCACTTGAAGATTTTTTAATATTTGCACATTTTAATCCAGAAAAATATGTGGCAGTTTGAGCTCTGACCCCAGTGAATAGATGCTCCCTGTTCCTGCACTTGTTTGACTGTTTTTAAGACGTTTGTTAATTGATATATTGCCAAGAAATAGAGATCAGGCTGATCTAGGTAACCTAAAAAGTTCCCTGGAACCAAACACCTAGAACTGGTGTTTGAAATGTGAAAGGGAGTTAAAGAAAAGTTTAAGTGAGAGTCTTGGTCCGCTTGAACAAGTCAGCATATAGACCAAACAGCAGAACTAGAGCCTCAGGAACTACCAACAGAAGGCCCTTTAGAGAGCACTTCTAAGTGTATTGAAAACAATTAGTGATAAAAGTGTCCAGAATATAAAGGGACAAAACACTATGGAAATAAGACATCATTTTAAAGAAGTAGGGAACTTCTGCAAATGTAAAATAAAGTTATTAAAGATAGATTTTTCATTGTTGAAAGAAAATCACTTAACCCGATGTGATAGGTAGATCAAGAAAAATTATAAAAGTTTGAACAAAGATAAAGTGATGGATGTAAAGACATAAATTGAGATATGGAGCTGAAATTAAGATGGTCAACATACATGTGGTTGTGAAACCTCCAGGAAAAAATTGAACATAGCTCAGAAATGTTTGAAGAGGAAATAACCCAAGAATTTACCAGAATTGGTGAAAGCTAAATACTGTGCGTGTTAGATTTTAAGGCCCTGTCACAAGCATATGGACACGATGTGCAACTCTAGCATAAGAAAAGAGCCACCGCAGAATAAAGAAGCTAGTGATCCAGTACAGGGGAAAATGGAGGAAACGAGAAGCATAGAGAACAATGATAAAAACTGGAAATGCAAGACAAGATGGTAGAAATTAATCCGTATATCAGTATAAAAACAGTATAAGTTTAAAACCAAGTCCTGGGTGTTCACTGGAGGGACTGATGTTGAAGCTGAAACTCCAATACTTTGGTCACCTGATGCGTAGAGCTGACTCATTTGAAAAGACCCTGATGCTGGGAAGGATTGGGGGCAGGAGAAGGGGACAACGGAGGATGAGATGGTTGGATGGCATCACCGACTCAATGGACATGGGTTTGGGTGGACTCCGGGAGCTGATGATGGACAGGGAGGCCTGGCATGCTGTGGTTCATGGGGTCACAAAGAGTCAGACACGACTGAGCTGAGTGTCTGAACTGAAGTGATGAAACAGTTTCTTTTTTAAAGGTAAATTTTACTGTGGTGATTTGCAGTAGGTAAACCAAAACATAGAAACATAAAAGTTGAAAATAAAGAGGTGGAATATAGGTACTTGAGAGAAATGCTAAGCAAAGTGTAGGAAAACCCATATTAACATCAGATATGATAGACTTTTAGGACCCTGTTGTTAAGAATGAATGTGGTTACTTCCTAATGATAAAAAAGAATGAGTCACTAGTAACATAATTCCAATGTTGTATGCTTATTAACAGGACCTCAAAATATATGACAAGTATTTCAGAGAATTATGACTTAATTGGCAAGTCCGTAACTGAATAGAGGGATTTCAATAAAATTTTCTCAGTAATTAATAAACAGACAAGTCATTGACAATATAGATGATTTGGAAAACAAAACTGACCAGCTTGCTGTAACAAGCTGTTGTGTCCAAGTTAGAGAGTGAAAATTTTCTCAAGCATGTGTAAAGAAAATCATCACGTATTCACCTATAAGTCTCATCATATTTTAAAGAAACCACCCAAAAGGTAACATTCTCTGATTGATTTTAGCGTGAAATTAAGTTTTTTTTTTTTTAAGGTTAAAAAAAATACTGTTGAAGTCTAAATTCTAAACTCTGTCAAGATAAGTAGTAATGGAAAAAAATAAATAATAACTGATAAAAGAAAATACCAGATTTAGGTGATACAGCCGGAGGGATGAAGAGCAGAAAGTCTACTTACTGCTTATATTAAAAAGAATGAAGAGGAAAAATGACAAAGCTACTCAGCCAAACAAGGATTTATAGAAAGCAGATGTAAAGGAAGAAGTAAATTTAAAGGAATAGAAATATAAATACAATGATGAAAATTAATACATTTTAAACTGGTTCCTTAAAAAGAGTGGACAAGCCTCTGGCAGAATTAAGACTATTTTAAAAGGGGGACCATTAAATAGGCATTTTTTAAAAAAGAAGACTGAACTGGGCAGTCTGCTTAACCTCTTTTGAAACGGACAGTTTTCTAGAAATAGCAGTATGTATGGTTGAGAAATGAAAGACCATTTATAATGTCCATTGACATCATTCTAAATGAATGACCATTTAGACCATTTCTGAACTGTCGGTCATCTATGCAGGGAAATGTACACTCACTTTTCTTCCTCATGTTGTATACAGTTTACTCAAGGTGGGTTAGGAACCAGTGTGAAAATCAGATTTAAAAGAAAAGACCGTAAAATCATGGCAAAACTTGGAACCTGCCAAAAGATCATCAGGAGTCTAGCAACAGCAGAAGGGATTAAATTACTTCAAATCTATGCTCCTGTACAGTATATCACACATGTGCTGGTCATGTGTGTGCTCAGGCGTGTCCCACTCTTTGCGACCCCGTGGACTGTAGCCCTCCAGGCTCCTCTGTCCGTGGGATTCTCCAGGCAAGAATACTGGAGTGGGCTGCCATTCTTCCTCCAGGGCGTCTTCCCGACCCAGGGATCAAAACTGCCTCTCTTGCATCTCCGGCATTGGCAGGTCGATTCTTTACCACTGCACCGCTAGCTGAAACTGTGTTGTCAGAAAGAAATGGCAGAAGCAAATGTACGATTTGTTATTTTTTGTAATGTAAAATTTGAAAACATGTAAAATAATTGCATGTATCGTTACATGTTTAGTTAAATGAAACTCGCTCAGTCCTGTCTAGCTCTTTGCGACCCCTGAACTGTACCTGCCAGGCTCCTCTGTCCGTGGGATTCCCCAGGCAAGAATACTGGAGTGGGTTGCCATTCTCATCTCCAGGGGACCTTCCCGACCCAGGCATGGAACCCAGGTCTCCTGCGTTGCAGGTGGTTTCTTTACGTCTGAGCCACCAGGGAAGCCCTGTTGTTACATGGTGAATTGTGAACCGTTCACAGCAGTGCTAAATGTTGGTAGACATTTGCCCTTTAGGGAGGGGGAGGGGGAGGAGGCGTGGGACTGGGGAGGAGCACGTGTCAGTTACACCCTGTTCCAGTCAACCAGAAAGTCGGGGGGGGATTCTTGGGCGCACTGTAAGTTTTATGCACACTGGGTCATGAGTTTGAGACAGCAGGTTGTATGTTATAACCTGTGATTCTCTGAAATATTTGTTCAAGTGACTTAGTGTTTTATGACCTAGTTCCCCTGGAGGAGGGCGTGCAGCCCACTCCAGTATTCTTGCCTGGGGTATCCCACGGACAGAGGAGCCTGGCAGGTTTTGGTCCATGGGGTTGCAGAGAGTCGGACACGGCTTAGCGACTAACACTTTTACTTCACTTTCTTTGATTACCACTGAGATTGAGGCGTTTCTTAGGTTTTTGGCCCCTAAACTACTAACACATGTTTCTTTCTAGCCTTTGGATTTTCAGTTGGAATCCTTATGTTTCTTTAGAGATGAATTTTTTTCACCCTGTTTTAATTTACCTTAATTTATTAAAAATAGTAAGTTTAAAAGAGTTATTACTAAAATAGTTTCAGAATTTCAGATAAAGTCTTTATAGGACTTTGCTTAGAAAGGCCTTCTCCATCAAGAAAATATTTGTATTTGTTTTATGGCTTCTCTTTGTATATTTTAATTCTTAATCTAGTAATATATTTTGGAATATGAAATTTTTGAACCACCCCTTGCTATAATGCCATTTATTCAATAATCTTTATCCACTGACTTGAAATAATCTTTATATAGTAAGTTCTTAAACACACCAGAGTATTTGGTTTCATGGTTTTTCTGTCTGAATAAGTATGGGTATCTTAATTTTATTCAAGGTAGTCCCATGCACAGAGGAGCCTGGTAGGCTGCAGTGCCTGGGGTCACAAAGAGTCAGACACGACTTAGCAACTAACACACACAAAGCGCTTGCAGATGAACCGAAACAGTAGTGAAGGTCGTGACGAAACTGCTCGTTTCCACCTGTCTCCACAGTGCGTGCCGTTGCTCCTCTGGGATTGGTCAGCCTTAGGCATCCCTGACTTTCAGCTGCGATAGAGGACTCCATCTCTTGAGCTACTGTGTTTTCTGCTTTTTATTAAATATTTTTCATTTTCAGAATGTCATTCATTTCACTTCAGTCACTCAGTTGTATCCGACTCTTTGCGACCCCATGGACTGCAGCACGCCGGGCTTCCCTGTCCATCACCAACTGCCGGAGCTTGCTCAAACTTAAGTCCAAGTCGGTGATGCCATCCAACCATCTCATCCTCTGTTGTCCCCTTCTCCTCCCGCTTTCAATCTTTCCCAGCATCAGGGTCTTTTCCAGTGAGTCAGTTCTTCACATCAGGTGGCCAAACTATTGGAGTTTCAGCTTCAGCATTAGTTCTTCCAGTGAATATTCAGGGTTGATTTCCTTTAGGATCGTGTGGTTTGATTTCCTTGCAGTCCAAAGGACTCTCAAGAGTCTTCTCCAACACCACAGTTCAAAAGCATCAATTCTTTGGTGCTCAGCTTTCTTTAGAGTCCACAACTCTCACATCCATACATGACTACTGGAAACACCATAGCTTTGACTAGATGGACCTTTGTTGGCAAAGTAATGTCTCTGCTTTTTAATATGTCTAGGTTAGTCATAGCTTTTCTTCCAAGGAGCAAGCGTCTTTTAATTTCATGGCTGCAATCACCATCTGCAGTGATTTTGGAGCCCCCCAAAATAAAGTCTGTCACTGTTTCCATTGTTTCCCCATCTATTTGCCATGTAGTTTGGTTAAATCCACTTACAAATCATTTTAAAGGTTCTGGGTATTTTTATATTTGTAACATACACTTCTGGAAATATTCATAGCTTAAGCATCATAATAGACTATGGTCATAGCCTTTTGTTTTCCTGAAGTAGATAATTGCTTTTTTTTCACTTTCAACTTTCTCTGTGAACCATTTGCCACTTTTCTTACCTTCTGATCCACTCTGGGGACAGTTTCCCACCAGGTAATGGCATTAGATGATCTGGAAGGTCCAGAATTCTCTTGATGACTTCCTCCAGAAACTTCCATCCTCATAGCTGTTTGGCTCTTTGTTTGATTGGTGTATAAATGGGATCTTTACTCTGGTTTTAACAGGTTTCCATTGATATTTGGAAACACTGACACTGCAGTATCTTGTAAGACCCTATGTTCGTATTAATGACTGTTGACATTGATGATACATGTTGATTTCCTTGACTTTTCTCCAAGTCACGTTTATAACTACTGCACAAGTGTTCACCAGTCAAACCAAGCTCGAGGGGCTGGTGTCCCTCCTTCTAAATCGAAAAAGGGGCAGACGCCAGGGGGAGCTCAGTTTGTGGGCCTGGAATTGTACAAACGGCTTAAAGAATTTCTGAAGAATTACTTGACAAATCTTCTTAAGGTAAGATGTTTTACATTTATATTGAACATTTATAATAGAATGCACAAAAATGAAAAGTCGTGAAATAACGAATGTGAGTGAGTTTTTTGTTGCTCTTGGCACTGACGTGTCTGTGCCTGAAGAGGTGCTGCTCTCCGGCCGTTTGCCCGTTATGAAGATGAACCCTTCTAAGCCACATTCTGTTAACTTCTTAGATTAGAAGTTTCTGATGCCTTTGCGTATAGTAGTACTTTCCTTAAATTACTAACCATTTGGTGTTTGGTGGTTAAAAAGCAATGAACCTATTAATTTAAAGCATATAATTATGAATTCAAGTTATCTATGTGTATTTTGAACCCACTGTAATATTCTGTATTAGGTGTATGAGTGACTAAGGTTATCCAGCCTCTGGTAATCACATTTTTCCAACGTGTTCTGCACACCTGTGTATAGAGATTTTTGATTTACACAAATAATGTCCAAAAAATTCCAGCATGCTCCAAATTGTTTTTCTTAATATAACATCATTTAACAGAGCAGAGTTGAGTGATCACAGTCGAGACCAAGACAGTATCTTTTTCATGTTCCCAAGCAGTCTTGATGAAGCCACTGTGTCCTCCTGGCTCTGATTGGCCACACTTTGTAAAGTGAACACTGGGATTCCTTATTCTTTAGTATCGAAGTGATGAACAATGTGTTGTGTGGTGAAAGGTGTTGATAGGCCTGCCATCAGTGATATATATATATATATATATATTTTTGAATTTTTTTAAAAGGTCATCTGATATCACCCAGAAGAGCTTAGCTTTACATGTTCGGGTTCATCCCTTGTTATTTAGATCTAAATGAACACAAATTCGGTTGTATCAAGATACGGTCAGGCTTCCATGTGGCTTGTTGGGTCACTTGTGCACCCGTGTGTTTCTGGAGCTTTGTTCAGTAGCCTTTTGTTCTGCCAGTTGGAGGGCCTGAGGCTGACAAGTTTAGGGGTAGCCCCAGGCCCCGTGCTCATGAAGGGGCTGACCACCACCAGCACACACACACACCCCCG
>NW_024070202.1:111483311-111504397 GCF_014754425.2 Oryx dammah
CCCGGATTTCTCTTCTCCTGCAGCACATTTTAATGATATTGCAGTTTAATGCCCCATTTTTAAAGGGTAAGATGTCATTTGTAGATGTTATTAATACCTAAGAAAAAATTTCAAGTTAGTTTCCTTTGAATAAAGATTTGTGGTTTAAGTTGTAGAAATTTCAGTAAAAGTAATTTTTATAACTTTTAAATAAATTTAATGAAGAAAGAAGATACATTTAAAAATGGAATAGTACTGGCCCCATGACCTAAATTGTTAATCGGATATATTTTTTAACAGAGAAATTACCAAAAAATAAGGGATTTCCTTAACCTCTCCCTATTTATGACTATAAAGGAATTACCCTCATATTCTGCAAGTTCAGTCTTTTACAAATGTATATGCATATTTAATACTGTGAAAAAAGTTCCAGTTTGGGATGAAAGAATTTTTGTTAAAATTCTCTGTAGTCTAACCCTCATGAGCTACATTCTTGTGAGAATTTGTAGTAAATGAGTATGTTTTGTGTATAGAATAATTTAAAGAACCCGTCTATCTAAAACCCCGAGCATCAATGTATGTTAATGCAGCAGATTTGTCTCAGTGAACTCTTATCTTTAATTCATCATGCGACAAATTAGTCGTCTTAAAGCTTTAGTTGCCTTGTTTCTAGGACGGAGAAGATTTGATGGATGAGAGTGTACTGAAGTTCTACACTCAGCAATGGGAAGACTACCGGTTTTCAAGCAAAGTGCTGAACGGGATCTGTGCCTACCTCAATAGACATTGGGTTCGCCGCGAATGTGACGAAGGACGGAAGGGAATCTATGAAATCTATTCTGTAAGATTTCACCACACACCTTTCAAATGTGTATTTTTCTTGGAGATGTTTCCTTTCCAGCAAGGGATATAAGCAGATAGTGAGCAGCTTTCAGACAAGCGAGCCCTTGGATTTGGATGTCTTGTGGCAAGACAGGAGAAGTATGAGTAATTGGAAGTTCCAAAATACAGCCTGCATGCTTCTGCAGTTACTGATTTAAAAAGCCGACTGTGTGGCTGAGCCTAGAGCTGTCGCCGTCTTAGCACAGCAAGTCCTGCAGGCAAAGCGGGTCCCCTCCCCGGGACTTGGGCCTCCGTAGTCAGCCTTTGTAGCCTTTAGGGGTCAGGGAAACTGCTTCCAGGAGCAGACTGTGATGTGAACTTCCATCCTGCCCACTCACTTTAGGAAGTAATGTCACAGAGTTCAAAATGGATGGGTTTTTAAAAGACTGCAGGAAAATGAATTCTGAAGAGGCAAAGTCTGAATTGTTGAAACACCTTCATTAGTATGTTTCTTCAGTCAAGGAAGCTTTTTCCAAGGCCCATTGGTTTTCAAAGTGTTGTCCCCAAACCCTCAGCATCATTTGACCTGGGAACTTGCTAGAAAGGCAAATATTTGGGCCTCAAGCAAGACTTGCTTAACTGGATGCTCTGGAGGTGGGGCTGGCCAGCGTGTTGTTAGCAGGCTCTCCAGGTGGTTCTGATCCTTGTTCTAGTCTGAGAACCAATTAAGGCAGGACTTAGACCCCCAGATGGAGAAGGCAATGGCACCCCACTCCAGCACTCTTGCCTGGAAAATCCCATGGACGGAGGAGCCTGGTAGGCTGCAGTCCATGGGGTCGAGGAGAGTCTCACTTTCACTTTTCACTTTCATGCATTGGAGAAGGAAATGGCAGCCACTCCAGTGTTCTTTCCTGGAGAATCCCAGGGACGGGGGAGCCTGGCAGGCTGCCATCTATGGGGTCGCACAGAGTCGGACACGACTGAAGCGACTTAGCAGCAGCAGCAACAGCAGTAGACCCCCAGAACAGCCTCTCTGTTCATAATGGGCTCGGATACACAGACAGTACCTTTTTTGAATGGTGTTAAAATGTCAGTTCTGTTGCATAATGAGATTATCTCCATACCCATGAATGCTGCTGTAATAGCAGTGCTTTGTAGCTTTACAAGTTTAATTAAAAGAAAAACATAATGTACCACAGATGCATAACAAATTGTTATCATTTGTATAGCTCAGTTTCTATACCAAACTGTTAACTGCTTCTTAATAATGTTTTGTTACATAGCTTTAACAAAGCTTTCTATGTTTAGTGTTGATTTTTGAGCCTCATGTAGTTTACCTTTTCCGTTAAAAATAACTTCTTGAGACTGAAAATGGTCTGTGGGAATCAGCATGATTTTGATCTCCCCCTGACCGAAAGTACCGTACATGTGCCCTGTAGTAATGTCACAGGCTCCTACAAACCATTACGGTCTTTAAACTTTTCGTATACTGTTTTCAGAATTTGACTGCTTTTTTTTTAACTTTCAAAATTCATAGTTTCTCCATCCTAAAATGCTGTAGTTAGTTTGGAAGTGCACTCTGCAGCCACAGTTCTTAGCAGAGGCCAGTGGACGCCCCTGTCTGGAAACAGTGTTTCCTCTGCGTGCTTTTCCATGAGGCTATTGAACTCACAGTGCAAATACCAGTTGACAAAGCAACAGTTCTCACACAGTGATCTCTCGTTGCATTTTCCAGAATCTCCAGGAGATGGGGATGCTTTGTCATGAATTACAAAGTTTTCCTTTTTTCCTAATAATTTTTTCTTTTCAGTTACAGAAGGTTGTCGGTTTCCTTTCAAGTCAACCAGAGGACATAAATTAATTTCATTATCCACATATTGAAGTGATGCAGCAAGACTTTCCCCCTGATTCTGTCCCTCTGAACTTCCTCTGGCTTACCTTTGGTCCTGCTCTCTCAATCTTGCCTTTCTTCCTTCAAAGCGACCAGTTGTCCAGAGTTAAATCACATCTGTCTTATGCTGTCTCAAGTTAGAAAAATATTGGGAAAAAGTTATTTTTGAAGGTGTAGTGTCTGCACTAGAAGTTGATGGCTGCACACAGCATGTTCCCTGCCTCCCTCCTGCACTGAGGAGGCCTGGGGAGTTGGAACAGAGGGTGTGCACCTGGAGAATTACTTCCCAAACCTTGCCCCCCAGGGGGCATTTCTGCTGAAAAACTGACTCTTCCCTTCCCAGCATCTTTGACAGACTAGTTCCTAATTCTGAAATCACCTTTTTATTCTAATAGAAGACTTGGGTATACATTGTTCATATCTTATTAAAGATATTTTCTCTTAAATAGTGCTTTCATGCTGCCCTTTTTTTGGTAGAAATTTTTCATTTTGTAAATGAAATTTACATAGAATTTTTTCAGAACTGTATGTATAAACCTAGTTTTATCTATGGTTAAATTTGGGGAAAAATAAGACTGATAACATTTATATAAGTTTCTCAGCTGTTTTTGAGTATTAAATTTCCTTAAGTTTGAATTTAGCTGAATAATACCTCTCTCAACAGTTTAAAAGCCACATATGAATTAATATTTCCCTTTTGGAGGGGGTGAGCATTTTATAGTAATCGTCTCACATACCCTTTATGAGAAGTTTCAAAAGCTTTTTTTAAAAATGCATCATATGCACACACATAAGTAAAATGGGAAATTTGAATACTTTATGTATAGTAAAGGTTTCCCAGGTGGTACAATGGTAAAGAATCCGCCTGCCAATGCAGGAGACACAGGAGACTCAGGTTTGACCCCTGGGTCGGGAAGATCCTCTGGAGTAGGAAGTGGCAACCCATTTCAGTATTCTTGCCTGGAAGATTCTTAGAGGAGCCTGGCAGGCTACAGTCCATGGGGTCGCAAAGAGACACAGTTGAGCACGCAAGAAAAAAGAGAAGTTTTTAACTCAAGAGAATGGCTCTCTGATTTCATCATGATTTTTTAACCAAGTTTATAATTAAAAATATTGATACTTATAATCTGGGATTAAGGCTGTCTCCTACAGCTTTGAAAAAACATAGTAAAAGTATAGCCATTTAATACTGTTGCTTTTTCTTTTCATCCAGCTTGCATTGGTGACTTGGAGAGACTGTCTTTTCAGGCCACTGAATAAACAGGTACCTACTTGGGCGTGTTGTGTTTTCCTTTTAAAACCCCTTCCAGGTGTCATACCTTAGCCTTTGTCTTCCTCACTCCTTTATAATATCCTCAGAGTACCTCTCATCTTGCCTTTGATAGGTTTAAATATTTAAGAGCTATGTAGTAACATAATATTGATGCATACCGTAGTCTATAATCTACATGTCTCTTTCCTGTATCTGTTCTAAAGGTAACAAATGCTGTTTTAAAACTTATTGAAAAAGAAAGAAATGGTGAAACTATTAATACAAGACTGATCAGTGGAGTTGTGCAGTCTTATGGTAAGCAGTTTCCCTTTTAATTCAGTGAAAGCTTTGATATCAGTGGCAGTGATAACAGTGATGCAACAGGTTTGCTTTCAAATAGTGTCACCAAGAACATTGCAAGCATTTATTAACGCACTCACAGTTCTCTTTACTATGTTTGATTTTACCCATTATAAAGATTGTTTATCCTCATGCCTTAAGGAGATTTTAATGGACTAGACATTTGACATTTGAATTATTTTCTTTTCTGATTTCACACTGAATTACTGGATATATATACCTGTATAGACTGAAAACTAAGCACTTACATATGCTTAGAGTGTCATTAATGGAGCTGAATGATAACCAGAAATCTGTATCATCTTGAACAACTGCCACTGAAAAGCCAATAAAGCAACATGGTGTTTTAAACTTAAGTAATGTTCTGTTTGTTTGAAAGTTTAAAATTAAGCATTATTATTTTTAAGCTTTAGAAATATTAAGATGTTCTCTTAATGAACTTGATGAGAACTTTGAAGCATGCCTGGCTGTTGGTCAGAATCACTTGCCTTTGTGTGTCTTGGATTTTTTTCTTTTTTATGTAAAATGTACTTAACTACCAGAAAATAAGTTTGCTTTTTGCCCTGCTATTTTATTCTTACGTTTTCAGCATAACTTAAACTGAAAGCTACACCTAAAGTAAAATATATATTCCTTAAAATATAACCAAAAATGAAGCAGTTGAAACATAGTTCTGTTTACTTCCAGTGGAGCTGGGACTGAATGAAGATGACGCCTTTGCAAAGGGCCCCACGCTAACAGTGTACAAAGAGTCCTTTGAGTGTCAGTTCCTGGCAGACACAGAAAGATTTTATACCAGAGAGAGCACCGAATTCTTGCAGCAGAACCCGGTTACTGAATATATGAAAAAGGTAAGCTTAAACGTACTTAGAGTAGGCTTAAGTTAAAAGTTACCGCTGCTCAAGTAAATTACTCTTTTTATTCTTCTATATGCAGCTTCCTTCAAGGTCATTTCTTGGGCACTGTTACCCGGTAGTGTTTGTAGCAGGTGCAAATGGTTTCTCCCCACTCACTAAGGAGCTTGTATAAATTAATTTAATAATTGTGGCTCATGTTCTCCTACTGTGTGGAGGATGTAACTGTTACAGCTGAATGACATACGTGTTTGAACACTCTCTCCTAGAATGTACACGTGTATCTAATGGCAGCCACAGTCTTACATCAGTGAAAAAATAGTATTTGAAGAAACAAATTTTTATCTGCAAACTTTAAGCTTTTTACTTTTTTGCTTCTGAGATCTCTCCTAAAAATCTATTTAACACAACCTTCCAGTGTGTATTAGAGAAGTCCTTCTGAAAGAACAGTATCGAAATTTTAGATGAGAAGATTGGGGATTGGTCTCTGCATCATAATTCTTCTACATTAAGTGATGTCACAGTACAGTTCTGCGGGAAGTATTCTAGCTTCCCTTCTCGGAAATACCAGTGTCCCAGACTTAAGCTCAGAGGAGTGACCTCAGTCAGGGGTCAGCAGACTTTCTGTGAAGGGCCAGATGGTAAATACTTTAGACCTCGTGCATACGTGGTCTCATCTGCAACCGTTCAGCTCTGCGTTGTGGCACAGAAGCAGCCGTGGCAACATGGAAACCATGCTCCAGTGCAAGTTTCCTTCCAGCAGAACTTTGCCCCCAGGCAAT
This sequence comes from Oryx dammah, assembly GCF_014754425.2. Lineage (NCBI taxonomy): Eukaryota > Metazoa > Chordata > Mammalia > Artiodactyla > Bovidae > Oryx > Oryx dammah. The sequence goes on from NW_024070202.1 coordinate 111,489,252, forward strand.
AGTTTGCCAACCCCTGACCTCGACGGGCAAGGAGACTTCCAGGGGGTCCGGGGCTGTGTGTCGGACACCCGCTTCTCCCTTTATTCTCTGTTCACTTGGAGGGCAGAGTCACTGCAGAGTCGCTTTCTCCATGTGCTGAGACCAGAAGTCAAGGAGAGCAACAGCTCCCCTGTCTAACCACATAAAGTCCTCCTCAATTTGTCCATGACGTTCCTAGTACGTTTTCCCATAAGAGATAGTAATTATAAGTGGGCCTTACAAGTCTGAAGTTAAAAGTCCTTGACAGACGAGTCCTTCAAAACCTAACAGAAGTGGAACCCCGCAGAACTATTACACTTGGGAAAGTGATAGTTCTTTGTGTATTTTCGAGTTAAGTTAGTTTTCATGTGCCAGTGTGGAAGCTAACCAGCTTATTGAAAGTTGAAACAGCTGCTTGACCAATCAGTTTTAAATCTAAGCACTGATTTTTACAGTGTAGTTTTCATAAACATATCTTCTATTGAACTGTACTATAAGTCTTTTAAAACTGTATATGTTTTTTAAAAGTGTGGCCTTTTATCAGGGTACAGATCTACACGTGTGGTTCAGGCCTTTTCATTTCAGGGACTTCTTCGTGAATTGCAGTTACCTGCAGTCCACACCGAGGAAGGTGGTAGTGCTTTGGTGCATGGAAATCCGTTTTATAGACATATGGTTTCAGCCCAGTCTGAGCCCTGCCTTCGAGGGAGAATGTGCTACCTGCGTCCTGGCTATCTTAAATGGGGTTTCTTGGGTTAAAGGTTTGGCCCAAATCTGGTTGGGTCTTAGCAAACATGACAGCCATTCCATTTGAAAAATCCATCATGTAGAGATTCTGTGGGCTTAAAATTGGAATTTAACCGTCTGAACAATGCTACTGTTAAGTAGACTTGCATCTCAAACTGGGCTATGTGTCTAATTGAAAATCTCCACTCCACCATTTACTAAGGGTGACTTTAACCCCCTAGTAAATGGTGGTTAAAGTCTGTTCCTCAGTTTCCTCATCTGTAAAATGGGGATATTTTATCATCATCATCATCATTATGTGTTATTTGATATTTGGCCATGAGTATGCATCAAAACCTCCAGTGTATGCCTGATAGTATACAGGATAAAATATGGAACATTTTATTCAATAACTTGAGAAATTATGTTTATATTCAAACACTCTATTAGGAAGTAAAATACAAAACTCATGAACAGTATTGAGATAAAACATCAACTTTCAAGAACTACTCTCCTTTTAGCAGCCCGTTTAGGCTAGATGTACAGATTCTCTGGGGTCTGTGTTCCTTTTTCTTGCATTGTCGTTCAGAGGAAACAGTTGAGAGTCTGTGGCTTCCCTGCTACTGATGGTGTCAGGGGAACAAGCCTTAGCCATGTTAGTGTCAGTGTATCGTACTCTCTGTCTCCTGTGATTGAGTCTGTGGTGAGCCTCCAAAGAATACTTGACCTTTCTAGGTTTCTAATGTCATTTTTTTAAGTTTTAAAAACAAAATATATGTTATGAATTTGCTGACTGCTTTTTGATCCATTTTTTCATTTTGTTTTTCCTGTATACTGATCCTAATAGAATTAATAGAGACAGTCTTTGCTTAATTTTATTTAGTCCTTTTGAATTTGTGCTCTGATATAACTGTCTGCCAAGTACAGTGGTGATCACGAGCTTATTTACTGTCAAATCAACAAAGAATGTAAATCACTGTCCCTCCTAAAACCTAATGACTTCATACCCAGGAGTTTGGGCTTTTTGGTTTCCCTGGTCATGACACTTTAATGAAGTCTGTGAAATGTGGAGAATGGCATTATGTCTGAAAAAAAACAATGTACGTACCTTAATTTGAAAATGCTTTATTGCTAAATGATACCAAAACAATTATAACAGCAACATCAAAGATCACTGACCAAAGGTCAGCTTAACAAATAATAATAATGAAAAAAGTTTAAATATTTTGAGAATAACCGAAATGCGGCACAGACACACGAGTGAGCACATGTTCTTGGGAAAATGGTGCTGACAGCCTTGCACAATTAGAGTTACCACAGACCTTCAGTTCCTATTTAAAAACAAAACCCAGTGCCAAAGCACAATAAAAGGAGGCTGGCCTGTGGTCGGTATCCCTCCCTTGTGCACGGTTTCAGTCACCCGAAGTCAGCCTCTCTCTGACAATACTGAATGAGAAGTTCCAGAAATAAACAGTCTATAAGTCTTAAATTGCAGAGTATCAATAAGGGTATTACCCCCAAAAGTGTGAAACAGCTCCTATCTGTAGGAAGGAGATTGATATAAAGACATTGGGATGGTTAATCATGATAACCTCGTTGAAGTCATTTGAAGAGGACTTGGAAACAAAAATACAGGCCACAGAGGAAGGGGTGCACACCAGGGACCAGTTACTGTGGTCAGCATTCCCTCCCCACCCCAGCCTGAATCAAAGGACCCCCTCCCTCCTCTTGTTTTCTTCCTCATACTAGGTAGGGCAGGATTGTGAGTTGAATTTGTCGTTGGTTTTGTTTTAAAAAGACGCCACTCCACACTGTTGACCTGAGCTCACTCCCGCAGGCGGAGGCTCGTCTGCTGGAGGAGCAGCGCAGGGTCCAGGTGTACCTTCACGAGAGCACGCAGGACGAGCTCGCCAGGAAGTGTGAGCAGGTGCTCATCGAGAAGCACCTGGAGATCTTCCACACAGAGTTCCAGAACCTGCTGGACGCCGACAAAAACGAGGGTGAGCCGCGGAGGTCCAGAGCGCGCGGATGTTGATTACGATCTGTGATCCTGAAGTTGTGTGAAGCTCTAGACTCAGTTAGCACTACCGCACCAGCCATTCTTTAAGAGGGCTGTGTGGGCACCTTGCGGTGTGTTGATCGCAGACCTCTGTAGCGTGTTTTGGGTGTGACTTTGGAGGAAGAGCATCTTTTCGGTTTGATGTGGAGTCTTGACTCGTTCCGTGCACTTTCGCATCCAGTGATGCTACCTCTGTTCTGTGCATGTGCGTGAGCGACTTTTAGGCTGAAAATTCTTAGAGATGAGAAGGCTGCTGTTTTGCGAAAGTATTTCCCTTACCCCTTCCTTGTTTTCCTGGGACATGTGAGGAGCTCAGTAGAAGACTGGTGTTTAGACGCAGGACTTTTCTTCTTTGGTGCTCATAAATCAGCCGTGTGCCATGCATATATTAAGTGAAGAATGTGGGGGCCCTTTTGTGGCTGAATTGTTTGTATAGTTGAGATGGATGTTCATAAATACTCCTTAAATTTATTCATTCTTGTAAATAATATTTGAGTGCCTATTATGTATTAGGCATAATCAGTTTCTCAATCTTGAAGCATCACCTGTAGTTCCTGTTCATCTTTTTTCTGTTATATCAGTGGTTTCTCCTGTCAAGGGGGAAATATGCTTTCATAATCACCTGATTTCATTGTTACTTTTGGCTAAATATAAAATATTTGCGTACAATTAAGTGCACTTGATTATTAGGTCTAAAAACACGGTGGTTTTATTTCATTGCACCTTTCATCTCTATAAATACATATTTAGTGGGATGGATTTGCAAAGTTTGTTTTGATGCATAAAGGTGGCACCTTCTTCTTTCAGATTTGGGTCGCATGTATAATCTTGTATCTAGAATCCAAGATGGCCTGGGAGAATTGAAAAAACTCCTGGAGACACACATTCATAATCAGGGTCTTGCAGCAATTGAAAAGTGTGGAGAAGCTGCATTAAATGTAAGTACTGTTCAGCTGAACACGGGTCGGGCCTACCCATTCCTGCGCGTGGACTGCAGGCGGGTATCCTGTCTGCACCCACAGGTCTAGGGGGTAAGACTTTCACCGGACTCTCATAGAGAACTGGCTATTGGCTCTTTAAAGTAGGAGTTTCACAAGCATCTTTGTTTAGTAAATAGCTCTATTAATTTGCCTCTGGCACTTCTTAGGCATTAAGGATGTTATTTGTTGATATTTTTTTTTCCTTTCATTGTTTGTCAAAATTAACATTCCTTGCACTAGAAGAGAGAAGATGATTCCATAGAAAGAACAGGCTGAAGCCTCCTAGAGACCTGGCTCCAGCACCGTGGGCCACAGGCTGCCCCATGCAGGAACTTTGGTCTGAGTACCGCCCTCCAGTTGGAGACCTCAGGGCTGTTTGCCCTGGAAAGGCCCTGAGTTGTATGGCATTTCTCCTACAACCCCCATCCCCACTGCCGCCCCCGCTCCAGGAGGTACCAGAATATTTCTGCTGCGTTTTCTATGATTCAGTTGCTGATTTTACATAGGAAGTATCGTGTGTTTCTGAGAGACAGGTAAGTTGTCTTCAGGTTTGTCCCTGTTGTGCGCTTAAATTTCAATCGTGTTTGGGACAGCTAACGGAGAAGAAAAGCTTCTAGAACACAGCTGGTTCTTCTGCGTGAGTCCAAAAACTTTTTGTCCCTGATTTTACTGTGTTTGGTGTAAAGTATTTCGAGTCTGTTTTCCTGTTATCTTTGGGGGCTCTCTTTTCCACTTTTCATGATGGGGCTCACTGCATCACTTGTTGAGACATCTGTGGATTATCGGAGGGAAGAATGTAAACACACCTTAGAGTTTTATAAAATAATACACTTTATACTTAGCAGACGGCAGAGTTCAGGCTTGGTGGTGGGTGCTGTGAAAAGTCTCCAGGTTTCAGGGTAAGGTCCCAGCAGTGTCGTGGGGCCCCTGCCCACAGCCCCCGGGGATGGTCCGTCTGGGCTCAGATCCAGCTCTGTTGTTCACTAACCACTGACCGCATTGCTCACTCGCTTGTCCTGTCTGTGGCAGTTAGGAAGAAAGACTAATGATGGTGACCACCTTCTAGAGGTTTTGTGAATAAAGAATACTTAATGCTTGTAAAGGGCTTCTTACATGAAAGTATGCAGTGCTCAGCAGTGAGAATTGCAGTTTTTCTCAGGTATCCAGTCCTATTTAATTTTTTTTAATTACGTAAAAATTATATGATTTTTCTTATGTCCAAACTCTGAATATTCTTTGTTGAAGAGTCTGATGCATAGACACAGGTACACACATATGCATGTGTGCACGTACGTGAGACTCGAAAGGGGCCACCTTGATGAAGATATCTTTTCAATAACGTAAGGTTTCCCAATTGTTAATCAAAGCCCATTTGGCCAGAAAGGCAGGGGTAGCCATCCATTTGGCTGGAAAACATGTTTTACTGCTAATAAATCTGATGTAGGCTGAAATTTTTACAGGTTTTAAGTTTGTAATGTGATTCGAATAATATTTATGTGTTACAAACATCAGAATGGCCTTAAGAATTTTCTGAAGGCATATTTTTCATAGTTAAATGGATTTGAGAATCACATGTGTTCCTGGGTAACTGATGCCCCGGGAATTCCCCTCTTGGGGTCCCCCTCGCTTTACCCGAAGAGGAACTGGCGGTCCTCTCCCCGTGAAGTGTGGCTGAAAGCCTGAACATAGCGCTGCTTTTAGACGCGCTGTGTCTTGTAACTGCCGCGCCCCCAGGCCAGGGAACACTAGAGAACAAGGCTGGGGATCGGGCTCCTCTCAGGGGACGAGGGCTTCAGGCCCACCCGCCATCACGGGAGATTCCAGCGGAGGATGAGAGCTGTCGGCCTTCAGAGGCTGGTGACTGAGGACAGGCGTGCCCAGCCACGCCGCCCGCGCCATCGGCATGCCGCCCAGAGGCTCCCGGAGGACTTCAAAACCTTGTGCACCAAGGACTCTTCAGTGATGAGTTTAAACTGCTTTAGAGCTGAACAGATAATTGTTTAAATAGGCAGGTTTTTTTCACCGGCGAGTCACCCCACGTCTGGCCTCTGGACAGAAGGGAGAGTGGGCGGCTGGGTCAGCCAGCACATTCCATGCTGCGCTTAGGGAGACAGGCTGGAGCCCAACGCGTGTGCTCAGCCGCTGGCCGTGTAGTAATGGTTTGTAGGAGAATGGTCAGATACAGGAGGAGACTTGAGGGGAGCAGGCTGGAAGCAGAGCCCACACCTTCAGGTTCGTTTACAAAGATCGAAGCCCACGGCATGGCCGGCTGGGTTCTTAGTTTTATCTACCACAGCAACCAGATACGTGATGGTGGCTGGTGCTATAACTCAAAGGCCCCATGTATGCTGCAGAGAAAATTTGAAGTTGTTTTCATTGATTCCGCAAGGATCTGTGGCCTGGCTTCCCATGTGAAGTGCCGCGCCTCTGTGCTGCCCTCGGGTCTCAGCTTTCCTTCTCAGACCTCCATGCCCTCCTCCTCCTGCTCTGGTGACTGGATGGCGGGTCCGTTTTGAAACGTCACGTCTTCCCTCCTCCGTCCTTAGCTCAGCGGGGCAGCTGTGGGCTCAGTGCCCCTGCCCTCTCCTTCGCCCCCAGCAGCATTCGTCCCCTGAGATGGAGTCATTTCCTACTGAGTCTGGACCATTTCCTACTGAGTCTGGTGGGTCTTCACACCACCATACACGTGCCGTGCTGGACCTGCCTGGTTCTTCTCTTTTCCTAGATGTATGCCTTCTTTTTCCCCTGTATATTACACACCTTCATCTTCCAATACCCTCAAATGCCATTCTTTCCCCAAAGCCTCTCTCGACCACTCCTTGGAAACAGCTTCGTGTTGGACTGTTTACATGGCCTTCACACTCCTTACGTTTTACATGTCTGTGTAAATGTCTCCGGCGGAGTTGGCTTTATCCACCATCGTGCCCTCAGCCCAGCACCGTGCCTTGCACAGAATAGGGTCTCAGTACACTTGGGTCTTTGTGATACTCCTCTCTGTCTCCAGCAGGATTCAGGGGGGGCTTACATAGTACGTAAAAGGCGGTAAGATAAATGAAACAGCAGCAAAATAAGGGTTGCAGACACAAGCGAAGCTGAGTGTGGAATAGTGAATGGCACTCAGAATGCATGCAGTGAGGTGGTGAAGTCTGGTCTCTTGATAGAGGTGGGTCACAAATTTGCCTCTAGTGTTTTCCGTCAGTACAGAAAGCCTGCTGGAAAAGACAGTTGGTGGTACTGTGATGTACGGTCAGCTCCTTGATTCACACCGATCATAAGGAACAAGCCCTCAGCTCTGAGGAATGACTCTTATCGGCATTCAAAACTGATAATACCTTTCCTAATGGCCCATCTAAAGTGAACACCAGCTATGTGGAAAGTCATCCACATACAACGTAAATACAAAGTAAAACTATATCAGGTCACTGGATGGCTTTGTAATTTCCCCTGACACCAAAATTTTATAGCAGAATGAAGTTCAGGAAAGGAGTCAATACAGACTTGTAAGTACTTGCTAATGAGTACTTGATGATACAGTTGGTTTCATGTTGAATTTTTAATTAGCACTCTGTTCTGCAGCAATCTGGGCGCTATTGTTCTCTACAAAGAAGGCCTCATAAATCAGGTATAGAGAATGTTTCATTACTGTCTTCAGGGCAGAAATGGCAACAGATAAGCACAAAGTCCTCTTTGAAACTGTATCTTGACTGAGTGACTTCAGTCTAACTGGACCTGAAATGTAACCCAGCAAGAGTGGGCTTGTAGATACTTTGATGTCCAGCAGGACTGTTGGTCCAACAATGGGAGGCTGGGCTGCGACCTGGACTGGGGCACAAAGTTGTCAACGTTTATTTGCAGGTTTGGCGGGGAGAAAAGTGTTCTTCTGAGATGGAAAGGCATTTTCAGGAGTGGCGCGGGGCTGCTGGCTCCAGGATTGGGAGTGACAGTGCTTGTAAGAGGAGCACTTAAAATGGAGAATATTAGAGACAGACATAGAATCAAGGAGCTCTGACAAGCATGTTTTCAGCATAAGACTAAGGAGTGAGTCTGAGGCCATATATCAGACTTGTAAAAAAAAAAGTTCTATGGTTTGGGTTGAGAAGTTGGCTTAGGTGTAATTATAAGAACTGAATTGTGTATGAACTTACCCTGGAATAAACAGAGTAACACGGTGCTGGGTGCTTCTGGCAGATGTAGGGTTAAGTGATATAAAAGATTCCCTTTCTCTCTGGAGTAAAATCCCAAATATAAGAACTTAGTTCTGACTCAATCTTCCTGTGGATGGTGAGAGAAGAAAATGATCCACTCGGAGCCACACCTGCTCGGGAGCCTTGCATGGGGAGCACAGTGCGGCTCCGTCTGGTCCAGGGGGATGGAGCACTCAGCCTCAGCCAGGTCTTCCCAGAGTACAGAGTGGGTGGGAGAAGGGCCTCAACCAGCAGTGCTGAACGCTGGGTGATGGATCATGGTGTCAGATTTTACTATTTCTCATTTTGAATATGTTGAACATTTTCTGTAATAAAACTTAAACAGAAAGGAAAAAAAGAAATGTACTAGTTTTGATGCAGTTGATGTGGGAAAAGAGAGAGGGGACTGAGGAGCTGTTTTAGGATAAAAGGAAACAGTTTTATACAGTAAGTCCACCTGATCCTTTTAATTACAGAGAACTGATAACATGGTGGCAATGCAGATTGGTCCAGAAAACATGCAGATAAATTGTCCACTCTGTCTTGCCAGGAGATGAAGAGAACAACCTTTTTCTCTGGAAAAAAAAAACCACAAATAAATGTCCATTTTTAGTCTGTGATCACCAGGCTCTGAGGAGATTCACTGTGTCCTTCGTGTAACCAGGAAGCTCCCTTCTCTCCTCCACCTGTAGGGGGAAACCTCAGTCCTTTCTTCCACAGGCACACCCATCGAGGAGCCTCCTCTTACCCAAATCCCCCACACCAATCTCAATTCTGGCTTAGCCTTGCTGTGCGCCCGCCCGCCCACCCTGAAGAGGCCACACCTGGTTCCCGGCCCAGTCAGAGGAGACCATGGCCTTCTCTCGGTGTTTGAGCTCATACCCGGCAAGGGGGGCCAGCCTGAGCAGCACCCCCACGAGGATGCTGACCATCGTGTGATGCGGGAGGCCTTGCTGTCCAGGGTGCAGGGAGGTTCTCAGAAAATACTGGTGACGCGTCCAAGATTGGCAGCTGGGATCCTACACGGAGCCCCCAAGAGGTCTGCTGGGACAGGAAGCGGGGATGGGGCGGGGGAGGCAGGTAAACCTGAGAGGACGGCCTGGGCTGGCCAGACCAGGGAGACCCCGAAGGCTAGGCCAGTGAACGCCCGAATTCCACGGACAAGAGGAAACCAGGTTAGGCTGTACGAGAAGCCTGAAACTTGACAATATGATTTTCTTTCTTTTATCCTTTTTTTTTTAAATGAAATTGCTACCATGTGAAAAATGGATTGAAAGGAAGAAGAACTGGTAGCACACCAGTTAGGTTTGTTAAGAGTGGTTCAGATAGAAATGACACGGCTGGTGACGGGGACGCAGAGGAGGAGTGAGGCAGTCAGACTCTGACAGGCGGGGTTCATGTCAGGTGACTGATGAAGCTGGACAGTGAGTACAGGGGGCGAGTTTTACGGTCCTTTGTGATTTTGAATCTATCTGAATCTTTTCTACAATAAAACGTTGACAGAAAAGAAATGTAAATAGCAGTGCAGAGCGCGGCAGAACCAGGGGCGGTCAGGCCGACTGACGTGGAGTTCAGGAACCCCCGTGTCCAGGGCAGGTTGTGTGAGCTGAGTGGGGACATCTGGTCTGGAGAGGAATGTGCCAGCCATGGGCAGAAAGATGTCCATCACGTAGGAGTTGGATGAGGTCCCCCCACCCCACCCCCCGCCCCCCGGGACCAGCCTGAGCAGGGTCATGTTTCTTAGATGCAGAGAACTCTTGCATAGTAAGAGTAATCACGCAGATTGCTAAGTACTCCATCGGGTTTTTTTTTTTTTTAACATCCAAAATTCGCATCTTCATGTTCTTAAAAAAGCATGCATTTTATCCAGCTGGCCCGAAAAAAAAAAAGCATGCATTTTTTTCCTCTGCCCTCACCTCTCTTGCTTTTGTGACCCTGCCATCTGGGGCCCTCGGAAACAGCTCCTGCCCATCACCATTTACCTCCCGGTTGCTAAGTCACACACCTTTTGAACGTTTCCTCCTCCATTTGACATTGCCGATGGCTCCTTCCTCAGACTCCCTCCTCTGTGCTACTCCTGTGTGTCCCTGTCTCCGTCTGCTCTTGGCAGCTCCGAGGTGGCTTCTCTCAGGATCTCAGAAGCTAATTCAGGTCTCCAGGGCTCAGCGCCTAAGCACAGTCTTCCCTCAGGAGGTTCCATCCACACCCTCGCTTCTCACCAGCCAGACTCCTGGCTGGGTCTTCTCCTGTTAGCCGAAAGGATCTGGAATTGGAGTTTGAAGGTTTCTGTTCCCTTAAAGATCTGTCTTTCCATGGGGAATTCATACCTGGCATTTCTTGGGACTTTTATGTTTTTTCCAAATCCTGGATCTGAGAAAAATCGGTCAAGAAGTGAAGACAGGGGAGAGCGTGTAGTTCTCTCGCAAACATAATGGTCGACATAGAGGCGCTGCTGGTTCAGAGGACTCCATTGAGGTGGAAACTCCGAGCTTCAGGCCGTCTCTGGGAACCAGGCTGAGGCAGAGGGGCAGTCCAGTGGGTCAGCCTTCCTCCTGGGCAGTGCCCAGTTATAAATGTGTGTGTGTCGTCCTCTGCTCCTAAGAGGCAGTCCTTCTTGCAAACGAAGCAAATATTAATCTGTTTATATTCATAATACACTTTATATCAATCCTGTGAGTGATGTTGCAAGAAACAGCAAGGTTTGGAAGCAAATTAAGTCGTTAAATTGGCAGTTTTGATATGTGATTCTTTTTAATGCTGCTAATAACCTTACTGTGTGTTGGCATTTTCCATTGTTTGGGTACTTGTTGGAAGTGAAAGCTCTTTGTAAATACTTTAAAAGAACCAATGCCAAGAGGAAAACAGTATGAATGATGAGAAATAATTTGACATGAAGTCAGAAAACAATCTAAAATCTGAATTGGCAAAAACAGTATCAATTTCAATGGCAAAACCAAAATTAAGTCAAGTGGACAGTATTTTCATTGTTAAGAAAAAAAGAAAAGAAATGAGTTTATATGAAGTAAGATGTGTGCTGAGGGACAGGTATTTTTGGGTGCAGTCTTAGGAATCAGATCATTAATAGAGAATGCAAGAACTTCTACACCTGGAATCATTCTCCAGAAACTAAGAGCAGGATTGTACAATGGGACAGTTAATGCTGTGTGTGTGTGTGTTCTAAGTTTTAAGATAGAAAAAATTTTAAACATTAAATATATGTGGCATCCGCTTTCAATATTTTAACTGATTTTTATTTGGCAGTTTTTTGTGTTAAGTTCCCTTTTAACATTTTATCAAATGTCTGCCCAGTAGAGACCACTTTACATGTCACTGAAATGAAAATCTTGTCACAGTACTTTTATTCATAATAATAACAGGTCTGGCATGTTTATTATATCTTTAATAACAGAAAACCTCTGAACCTCGTGGTATAACCCTATCACAGAAGAATGATTTAATGGTGACCCAAAATCAAGTCAGGTGTCACAGAAACGCAGATAATTGGAATTGGGGGAGTTGTGGTTTCTCCTTCCTGAACCGGAGGAGAAATACTCATCAGGAATTGGGGCGTGCTGGCAAACCATTGACACCTCCCGTCAGTGACGTGCTGGCCACGGAGCCCTGCGCTCGTGCTGAGCCCCGCGTCCAGCAGCACCGCCTGGGCTCCGCCTGTCTGCCCGACCTCTCCCTGGGCCTTTGCCTCTCTGAGACTCTCAGGAGCAGGCTGCCCACATCAGGCTGGCCAGGTGCCCGCCCTTGACTTTGTTTCCTCGTCTCTAAGGGGGAGGCCGACAGCCCTGACCCCACAGTGTGACGGGTCAGGCCTGCGAGCTCAGTCTGCCCTCTGACACGCAGCCAGCCCTCGGGTCGGCCACTCTGGTCTTCGTATGACCCCAAACTGTCCCCTCCGGCCCGTCTTTCCTGCCTGCCTTCTGCAGTGCTCCCGAAACCTCCCCTGAGGCTGGTTCTCACATCTCCTTTCTATTCTTCTGTCCAAAGAGTCTCGGTGGCCACCCCACCAATCGCCTGGTGCTCTGACCGTCTCTGGGCCTGGCCTTTCCCACCCTAGCTCTCTGCTTGTCCTTGTCCATCTTCAGATTTCCTGGGTGTACTAGTCAGACCCTCACTGCCACGTGTGACCCACCCCTGCCCTTGCCCACACGTCCTGAGATCTCAAACCTACATTATTCTTGCATTGCCTGCTCAGCTAAGTTCTAAGTAACTTATTGATGGGTTTCCCCAGCCAAGACAAAGTCCAGAATATGAAATTTTCAACAGCAAAAGTAGACAAAGCAAAGCTGTCACTTTGAAAGTTTGTTTTGTGTGGTTCCTTTGAGTTTTTAAATAATTTGAAAAATCACTTTTTCATGTAGCTGGGAGTTAGTATTTCATTTTGAGTACAGAGAATATATTTTCTTTTATTATATCTATAAGCAGAATGTCCTGTGTGCTTTGATGATGGGATGTGAACTATTTCTCGATCTTATTTGTTAGCATCTTTGAAGAAGGAAGCAGATCTTTTGGAATATTGTCCAGTAGCATGTGAGTATACAGTCTAGTCCCCAGGAACCAACTCGTGTCTGTTTTCCCCTCTCCCCAAGGACCCCAAAATGTATGTACAGACAGTGTTGGATGTTCATAAAAAATACAACGCCCTGGTGATGTCGGCATTCAACAATGATGCTGGCTTCGTGGCTGCGCTGGACAAGGTGGGTATGCTGACCTGTGGCTCCGTGCGGGACCCAGCGGACGGCCCTCAGGCCTCTGACTGTGTCTGTGATCTGCAGGCTTGGGGGCCTCTGCCTGTGTCTGTGATCTGCAGGCCCGCAGGCCTCTGACTGTGTGTCTGTGATCTGCAGGCCCGCAGGCCTCTGACTGTGTGTCTGTGGTCTACAGGCCCGCGGGCCTCTGACTGTGTGTCTGTGGTCTGCAGGCCCGCGGGCCTCTGACTGTGTGTCTGTGGTCTGCAGGCTTGCGGGCCTCTGACTGTGTGTCTATGGTCTGCAGGCTTCTGGGCCTCTGACTGTGTGTCTGTGGTCTGCAGGCCTGTGGGCCTCTGACTTGTGTCTGTGGTCTGTAGGCTTGCGGTCGCTTCATAAACAACAACGCAGTCACCAAGATGGCTCAGTCGTCTAGCAAATCACCCGAGTTGCTGGCTCGATACTGTGACTCCCTGCTGAAGAAGAGGTACTAGTGCGTTTGTGCGTTTTCTTAATAAACCTGCTTAAAACCTCAGCCTCTAGATGAGGAGTTAAAAGTTCTATTACGTGTGTTACATTGCAATTTTTTTGTACCTTTTGAGAAAAATACTGTAAACCGAGTACACCTTCTTTGTCTTCCTGAAAGTCATTTCATGTCACATGTTAACATGGTCCAGTTCACCTGTTTCTTACGTCTGTAATTGTAGACGGTGTGAGCGTGACCCTCCTAGCTAAAAGGCTAAAATTTGGAGCGCTATCAAATGAAAAACTTTCGTATTTTAAATACGCAGGCACTCTGGCAGAGCTTGAGTTTATTTGGCAGGACACACAGCTGCCTTTTTAGCCATTGTCTTTTCAGAAACTGTCTCATCGAGTCTGTTGATAGGCTGTTCTTTGGTTAAGGCAGCTGACGCAGACAGAGTGGCGGAGAGCTCCGAAGTGTGGGTCTAATGAGCGTGCGTTAGTGACTAGAGGCAAGTTGGCACCAAGGGAACCTTTGAGGAGAGGGACACAGCCCTGGCCTCTCAGGGAGAAGCTCGGAGCTTCCGGCCAACCATTCTGAAGCAGGAGCACCTCTTCAGAGCCTGTTTGGTGATCGGGTCATTTTAGATGAATTTATAGGGATCTCTTTTAGAGAGGACTCTTAGAGCAAAACCTTTAAATTTTTGTTTGTCCTGAAGTCACTTTTCAATTAATATTTGCTCATAGACCAGAGTGAATGAGTCAGTTGCTAAAGGACAGCCATCTGTTTTGTAGACATAACAAGCGGTAGGCAGCACTGGGGAGGGAGTGTAAAATGCTCTCCCACTACCTTTAACTATTAGGCCATTGAACGGCCTTTTATTTTTTCAAAGTTAAGTTCAAGCATATTGAGGAAAGCAATTAGAAAAGTGAAGCTGATTTACTACATTTAAATGGCTTATCTTAAAGGAAAACAATTCAGAATGTTTTGGGAAACTTTTAATTTTTGTTGTGGATATTCTAAATGATTATTTGGAAGGATAGTTTATGAAATAGAAGATAAAATTGCCAAATGACCACAGGTTAAAAAAGCTAACCTTCCCTCATCCACGTGCTGATCTGAAAAAGAACTCACCGTTTGAACCGCATCTGATATGGTAGTTTGGCAAAGAGGTGCTTGTTTAGTAAACATTTGCTGGTTTGTTTTATTAATAAAACACCGTGCCTTTTAAAAATTTTCAGTTCCAAGAACCCAGAAGAAGCAGAACTCGAAGACACGCTCAACCAAGTGGTAAGGTGCTGGCTAGTTACGTCGGTTTTCAGGAACTTTTTCTCTGACAGATGGCTTAGAGGTTATGTTTATGAGGCATCTGAAAAGTAGTAGAAACACTTATTTTATTCTAAATCTGATTTTACTTCCTGTACTGAGTCAGTAATTTTAGCATTTGTGCCTGTCTCATTAGTAATAAGTCTAGACCAACTTAGTGTGATTTAAGGAGTGGATGACAATATTAAAAGATTACGGGGGCAGTATTTTGTGTCACTCTAAATGTCAGCATACGGGGTGGGACAGAACAAGAACCACGAGTTGCTTCCCGGCCTGTGGCTGGGACAGATCGTAAGGTGTGTGTGTGCTCTCTGGCGGCTTTCCAGATGGTGGTCTTCAAGTACATCGAGGACAAGGACGTGTTTCAGAAGTTCTACGCGAAGATGCTGGCCAAGAGGCTTGTGCACCAGAACAGTGCGAGCGATGATGCCGAGGCGAGCATGATCTCCAAGCTGAAGGTAAGGCTGGCTTCTCCCAGAGAGCGCGGCCTCGGGCGCCGAGGCTCCCGGTCCCTCCAGGCTGTCGGCTGGGCCGAGCCGTCAGCTGTGATGGCAAGGTGTGAGCGCTGCCGCTGCATACCAAGAGCCCACCACCATTGTCGAGAGGCGTCCAGGCCCCCCCCCCGGCGGCTGGGCGGCGCCCGGGCCCCCCCACAGTCGCTGAGACGCGTCCAGGCCCCCCCACAGTCGC
>NW_024070202.1:111504407-111576020 GCF_014754425.2 Oryx dammah
GACGCGTCCAGGCCCCCCCACAGTCGCTGAGACGCGTCCAGGCCCCCGTCGCAGGGCTGCCTGTGCTTCCCCGACATTCACGCGTGTGCCCATGTGCACGCACACACAGGTTCCCAGACACAGCCATGCGTGCACGCACACACACACGCCCTTCTGCTGCAGCTGAGCCCGGCCAGCGCATCCTCTCCCGGCTCCTGCGCACAGCCCCAGCTCTGCGTGCCCCCAGCCCCCACCTGCCCACTCCCCCCACCACCAGGAATCGCTCCACGTGGCATGGCCTCCACTCGTATGTTTTGTTGGCCTTGAGCAAGTGGGGCTTTTTGTATTTCTCTGGGCTTGCTTGACTATTAGTAACCCCACGTCTGCAGGAGGACAGGAAACATCAGTGTTAGCTGGCTACTGAGCATTTATTTCTTAATTCGGCTCCCGCTGCACCTGGCCTCTCAGGGGCTGTTCCATGTTTTACGGCGTATTTCACTGTGACCAGAAATTAGTTAATGAGTGTTACTCCGTGCGGGCTGCTGTGATGGAATACGGTAACTCAGTGGCTCAAACAGGAGAGAAGTGTTCTCAGAGCTCCAGAGGCTTGCCAGGATGCCCAGATCAAGGTCCAGGCAGCTCAGTGTCCAGTGCAGGCTCCGCGCCCCTCCCCCACCCCTTCCCTGAGGACGCCCAGCCACGTCCCCACCCGGCCAACTCTTCCCCGCATAGAGGTCCACCCTCGGGACCTTTCCTAAACCTCCTTATCTCACCGCGGCCCCACCTCCGAGTGCCATCAGCCTAGGACTTCAGCATGGGATGGGGGGTGGGGGGCGGGCAGGTCAGTCCGCGGCCGCGGGCGAGACACAGACAAGCCAAGTCGTCTTGGTGTTCTCGTGCTGTCAGAAATCCTCGCTCTTCCCGCCCGAGTGGCAGTCACTGTGTTCTACGCCAGTCGCTGACGGTTCTATTTACAGCTGTGTAGGCTTTGATAGCGTATGGACGTTAATCGGTGCATGTCCATACCGTGAGCTCCGGCACCTGCTGCAGCTTCAGTACTGCTGTTCGGCGTCTGTCTGCTGCCCGTCAGACGCCCCTGTATGCATCTCTGTCTCTGGAGAAGTTAATAAGGCAGTTGTCTGGGTTCATTTCAGCAAGCTTGTGGTTTTGAGTATACCTCTAAACTTCAGCGGATGTTTCAAGACATTGGTGTAAGCAAAGATTTGAATGAGCAGTTCAAAAAGCACCTGACGAACTCCGAGCCACTGGACTGTGAGTATCCCCTGGTTCCCGAGCTTCCTTGACCAGGCAGGGCTCTTGGAGGAGGCGGTGCTCTTTGTAGTGAGTGCAAGAGACAGCAGCTTTATCAGAAATTCAGGGCCAGGCATACAGGAAGTCCGCACCCCCCGCCTCCTGCCTCCTGGGTGATGACAGGAGGTGAAGCTGGGGAAAGGGGTTGGCGTTTCCCCCGAGGGGCCGAGCCGGTGGGGTTCTTGTGTTCAGGTCCTGAGCCCTGACCTCTTCCACTGGCTGGCGTGGCCGCCTCACCCTGGCCGGTCGCCAGCTCAGGGGTGCCGCTTACAGTTTAAGTTTCAGTTAACGTTTTTTCACTTTAGTTTGATTCCATTCTAGCAGTTTCTCCTATTATAAGAAACTGCCGTGGCCATACAGATGACCAGTCAAAACCTGGCTCCTTGATTGCACTGGGGGTCAGCACAGGCTGGTGTCAGGACACAGAGGCCCACTGGGCTCCTGCGAGGTCTGACTGCAGCAGGGGGTGGCAGGTTTCGCTGACATATGGTGATTCTCTTGTTTTTAAATGAAAAATGAGGCTGTACTTGCCCCAAATCAAAAGCACCATTCCATTGTAAAACTTGACTTGTTGTCAGCTGTCTGCAGTGATGACATTATGGTATAATTTATAGATTATGTGTGTGTTAGATACATACAGTCTTTGTGCTGTACACAGAGTCTTCAGTGCCACGCAAAGCATAATGAAGTCAGTTGACTTGCGCTTCTCATGGTCTTGAGTTTGAGGCTCTCAGGCCATCCAGCCTGAGGAACTCAGGTGTACCCTGAGTGGACTGAGCTTATTGGTGGCTGAAAACCAGAGCAGATGAAGCCAGACAGGCACATGATGTTATAATTCTGAGTTAGACGAGGAATGAAAGACTCACTCTTTTCGGGGAGAGCGTTTGTGGCTCTTTTTCCCTTTACTTCCCAGGTGGCTCAGACAGTAAAGAATCTGCCTTGGGTGGGAAAGATTCCCTGGAGAAGGGAATGGCAACCCACTCCAGTATTCTCGTCTGGAGAATCCCTGTGGACAGAGGAGCGTGGTGGGCTATAGTCCATGGGGCTGCAAAATCAGACACAACTGAGTGACTAACACTTTCCCTTTACTAAATTTAATTGAAATTTAGTGTGTTTCATCCTTAGTTTTTATATTAAAGCAGGATTTTTCATTTAGTGTGTTTTTCTTTTAATAAAAAGCGATTTAAGTTTACCTGCTCTGTTGGCATTTTCCAGTTTATAAGGCTAATGTATTCCTGAACTTTCCCCCTCCCCCAGTGGATTTCAGTATTCAAGTGCTGAGTTCCGGATCGTGGCCCTTTCAGCAGTCTTGCACGTTTGCCTTGCCGTCGGAGGTAAGGATGGGTTCCTCTTCTGTTCCCTTGGTGTTGGGCAGGGATGAGGAGGAACCCCTTCATGCCGGCATGCCTGCAAAAGGCCTTCCTGCTGGCTGAGCCGTGCCCAGGCAGCCCTGAGCACTGGCCGGCGTGGGGTCAGGAGGTGGCCCCTCCGGTCCCACTCAGCAGTGGTGGTTTACTCTCAGAAAGTAGGACCTCGTAGTTCTGTGATGAACGTCGTGGTGATCCCTACTTGTCTTAACTAGAGACTTTTTCTAATTGCACTTTCAAACGTGTAAATTAACGGGCTTCTGCAAGATAATGAACACTTGATGCTTGCAGTTCACTTTCATGTCAGCATGTTGTCCTGTGAACTAGGGCCAGTGTTTGTTTAGAGGTGTTGACCGTAGGATGTGTGGAGGTACGTGTTTCACAAGCGCCCTCCCCACCTTGTACGCAGCTGGAGCGGAGTTACCAGCGATTCACAGCCTTTTATGCCAGCCGTCACAGCGGCAGAAAATTGACGTGGTTATATCAACTGTCAAAAGGAGAATTAGTAACAAACTGCTTCAAAAACAGATACACTTTGCAGGTAAGATCACTTTTTATTTTGGAGGTTTGTTTGTTTAATATAAATGAAGATAAGATGAAGTATAGAAATCCAATGGTAACACGCGACAGAATCTAGAGTTAAGCTTCTGCAAAATAATACCGAGGTTAAACAGCTTCGATTTTATGAGTCGGAGAGGTGAGTTCTCTCTAGCTAAGGGAGAAGCTACTCACTAATGCTGAACCTCACTTTTCTCCTCCACAAAAGTGTGGAGGCGGTGTTAGAGCTTGGACTTTGTGTGCAGTGTGAAGACGAAGTGAACTTGAATGTATTTTAATAAGCGTTTGAGGGCTTCCCTGGTGGCTCAGCGGCAAAGAGTCTGCCTGCCAGTGTAAGAGACACAGGTTCAGGGCCTGAGTCAGGGAGACAGGTTGGAGGAGGAAATGGCAGCCCACTCCAGCTTCCTGTTCTTGCCTGGGAAATCCCATGGACAGAGGAGCCGAGGGGCTGCAGTCCCTGGGGTCGCAGAGTGTCCTTGACACAGCTTCTGCTTGACATACACTAGTGTTCAGATACCAGCTTTAAAAGCTGGAGTTTTCTGTCTGTAATTGTGATACTAGCTCTCTTCTTTGCGGGGCAGTTTCCTGTCAACAGCAGCCTCAGCACTCGCTCCCTGCGGCGCTGCGCACCACCTGATGGTAACTGTCACTTGCTTTCCGGTTTGTCGCTGAGCAGCCAAGCGTCAGCCTGGCGAAGGGACCTCCTCTGGCTCCTGGCTGATAAGAGCCACAGTTTCCGTTAAGATCTTGTCCCTTAAAGATTCCATCTTGAAGAGGGTTCACTTGTGGGCTTATAAGCTTATAAAAGCAATTATAAATCTGTAAGTGTTAAAAAACTTCTGACTGCATTTTGCAGACTCAACCCGCTCGTTAAACTTTTCAGCAATTCTACTCTGATAAACTGAAGTGTCTGATACTCCGTCACACCAGGTCCAGAGGTCTTTATCAGCTTGAATGTGGATTTCTATACAGCTAACCCTTGAGCAGCGTGGGAGTTTGGGGCACTGACCCCCTGGGCAGTTGAAAATCTGCACAAAACTTAGAGTCAGCAACTTGCATCCAATGGTTTCCTTACATCTTCAGATTCAACAAACCTCAGATCTGTAGCAGTGTCCTATTTACTGTTGGGGGTGGGGAATCCACAGATAAATGGACCCACACAGTTCAAACCCATGTCAAGGGTCCCCTATGCAATTGAAATTGTTTTCTTTCTTCCCAAGTATACATAGAAGAATCTCTGAGTTCAGACTTCATTACCTAAAATTTCCGTGCCCCACCCCCGCCCCGCTTTGGATCAGTAGACATGTAAACTTTATCGAGACCATTTACATTAAAAAGACACTCCATCTTAAGTATTCAGTTTGCGTCATTCAAAGGTCCACTGTATTTACATGGACAAAACATGTGGAAGAAAATGCAGAATCCTCGAGTGTCTGTAAAGGTAGGGAGTGGCGTCTTTCAGGAAGAAGCGGATCATGGTGGAATTGTGAGACGTGCGTTACTCCCACTTGCTGGATCGGCTTTGTTTTTTGCGTCTATTCAGAGCACTGGTTTCCTAAGTAAGTTCTTTTGGGAGTTGCCCAGCATTTAGCTCTTTCCTCTCTTTCCTTCGCATGGGGCCCCGAAGGCATCCACATTCCAGATGGCCATCCTGCTCCAGTACAACACCGAGGATGCCTATGCCGTGCAGCAGCTGACGGACAGCACCCAGATCAAAATGGTACTCCAGCCCCTGTGTCCTGGGGAGGGGAAGGCCCATGACCCAAATAGGCTCTTCTTCCAGGGCTCCACACGTGATGTGCTCAAAGCTTAATTTTTAAACTCAGTGTAACATATACCTACCGCACATGCCCACATGGCTCGCTTTTCTCATTCATTTAGCTTGTTCTCAGCCCTCTTTGCACCTAAGCTTTCCCTTACTAAACTTAAATTTTCACCAGATGTTATCCTTCCCGCTAATCGTTTTTTATTGAGCTACATTTCACATGACACGGAATCCACCATTCTATACTACTCGGTGGTTTCCACGGGGCTGTACGACCACCGTCGTCATACAAATCCAAACAGTTCATCAGCGGAAGAAGAAACCAGTAGCCGTTAGCAGTAACTACTCTTTACCTTCATCTTTTTGTGATG
The DNA here is from genome assembly GCF_014754425.2 of Oryx dammah. Taxonomy (NCBI): domain Eukaryota; kingdom Metazoa; phylum Chordata; class Mammalia; order Artiodactyla; family Bovidae; genus Oryx; species Oryx dammah. The sequence goes on from NW_024070202.1 coordinate 111,509,759, forward strand.
GAAACACATAAGTATACGGACGGACCACAGCGTGTCTGTCCATTTATCAGCTGAGGGACATTCGAGTTGTTCCTACTTTTCGATTATTACGAGTAACACTCCTGGGAACATGTGTGTGCAGGTCTTTGGATGGAGGTACTTTCAGTTCTCCCGGGTGTAAACCTAGCGGAATTACAGTCGTGATAGCTTACGTTTACCTTCTGGAGGGACTGGCAGGCGGCCCCACAGTGGCTGCCGCCGCTTGTGTTCCAGCAGCAGTGTGTGAGAGTTCCACCCTCTCTGCATCCTTGCCAGCACGGTGCTCATCCATTTTAGTGGATATGAAGTAGTGCCTCATTGTATGTTTATGCCCACTTTTAATTGGGTTATTTGTCATTTTGTTGAGTTGTAAGAAGTCTTCATATATTCTGTGTAGTAGACCCTTTTCGGATAAGTGATTTACAGATATTCCCTCTACTCTGTGGGTTTTCATTTTCTTTATCACACACATGGTTTTAATTTTGATGAAGCCCACTTTATTTTTCTTCTGTTGCTTATGCTTTTGGTGTCAGACATCTAAGGAATCATTGCCTAATCCAAGGTCAAAGATTGTTCTTGCCCTGTTTTTTCTTGAAGTACAGTTGACTTATTATTGAAGTATAATTGAAGTATAAATTAATACATTAGTTTCAGGTGTACATCATAGTGACTGGATATTTTTATACCTGTTTTTCCCCTCTTGGTTGGTACTGGCAACCTTGTCAAAAGTCAGTTGGTTCTAGCTGTATCTCTAGATTCTCAGTTCTTCTCCACTGATCTGAGTGTCTTGTCTTACGCCAGTTCCACATTGTCTTTGTGTAATAAGTTTTGGAATCGAGACATCCAACTTTGTTCTTTATCAAACTTGTGTTAGCTGTTCTGGGTCCCTCGTATTTCCATATAAATTTCAGAATTAGCTTGTCTGTCTCTGCAAAATAGGCAGTTGGAATTGTGATGGCGATTGTATTAAATCTGTAGGTTGCTTTGGGAAAATTGCCATCCTAACAATATCAAGTCTTCTAATCTGTGAACGTGGATGTCTTTCTCTGTTTATTCAGATTGTCTGTAATTTCTTTTAACTGTGTTTCATGGTTTTTATCATGCAAGCCTTTTTACACTTATTTGGTGAAATTTACTCCTAAGTACTAAGTTTGATACTTTGGTGAAATTTACTTCTCTAAGTATTCTATTAAGTTCGATGCTGTTGTTGATGAAATTGTAAATTCATTGCTGGTGTCCAGAAATACAATTACCTGTTGGATCTTGTATGCTGCAATCTTGCAGAATGCATTTATTCTGGTACTTTTTGTGTGGATTCTTTAGGACTTTTAAATATGCAGTCATTTCATCTATAAATGCAAATAGTTTTGTTACTTACTGTTACTCCTTGGGTGTCTCTATTTTTGTTGCTTGATTGCTGTGGATAGAACTTCCTGTACAGTGCTGAGTAGAAGTGGTGAGCACAGGCATCCTTGTCTTGTTCCTGACCTTGAGGGGAAAGCTTGCAGTTTGTCACTGTACGTTTTTCTTAGATGCTGGTTACTAGACTGCAGACATTCCCTTCTATTTCTATATTTTGTTTTTTAGTGTTTTCATCATGAAAGAGTGTTGGATTTTGTTGAAATGTTCTTGCTGCTCTATTGGGATGACTGTGCTTTTGTCTATTGATGTGTGTTTTGTTGATTGTTTTTTTAAATGTTGAACCACCCTTGCATTCTTGGGATAAATACCACTTGGTCATGGTATATAATACTGTTTATATGCTGCTGGGTTTGGTTCGCTGGAATATTCTCGAGGATTTTTGCTTCTTTATTCATAGGGAACTTGGTCTGCCATTTTCCTGTGATAGCTTTATCTGGTTTCGGTGTCAGGGTAATCTTGGCCTCATGGAATGTGAATTAGGAAAGTCATTTATTTTTGCATCATGCTTCAAGTTAGCCCAGAATACATTTTCAAGTTCTAATAACACAAGAATTTGCTTCTGTGCACGTAAGACTCTCTCTTTTTCTTTCCTCATTCCTCACCAGGAGGAGAGGCTCAGGTTGTCACCAGACTGCAGGGAGGGAACTGCCTTTTCGGAGCTGGGCGGCCCCTCGCTTCCCTGTGCAGCCTCCACGCTAGCCCCTCAGCCGGCTGTCCCCCACTTCCCTCTCCTCTCCTGCATGAGGGCTGTTGGCTGCTCCGTCACTCTGGCTTGTGAAGACGGCCTCTGCGGCCATGCCGCGGGCGTGGCCACCTCATCCTCATCCGGCTCCGGGCCAGTCAGCACACCGGAGGCCTCTCCAGCTGGGCCTCGCCTGGGCCGAAATGGCCTTCCTTTAAGGGCAGGGGGGCACGTGAGTGTCCTGGCGGCTGTCCCGCTGTGTGGGGTCCCCAAGCTGGGGCGCTAGAGGAGAGCTGAGACAGGACGGACCGCCCGCTCTCTGCGCGCAGAGGCGGCCCAGGGGCGTAGGTTCACCAAAGGCAAGTCAGCAGCAGGGTCTCGGGCGCCACCCCTGGTGTGTTCATGAACAGAAGGTGCGTGCAAGGCCGCTGAAGCTCCTGCCCATTCCTTTCAGTGCTGTGTCCAAGATGCAGTCAAGGAAGTCGATCTTACACGTTCTGGTCTTTATTAGTAGAGTTGTGAGTTTTAATACTGGGTGATCAAGAGCAGAAAGGGGTTGCAGCCACTTTTCGGAGTAGGTTTGGGGAGCCGCTGAGGGGCGCAGCCCTCTTTTCCCTCTGGACGTAATCTACTTGGGTCACTAATTTTTCCCCAAAAATGGACTCTGTGGGATTGGCTGTGGTTGTTACTGCAAAGAAAAAAATTTATTTTTCTCTTTAATTGCAGGACATTTTGGCACAAGTCCTACAGATTTTATTGAAGTCCAAGTTATTGGTATGTCTGTGTTCTTTGAATGTTAAACTGGAAGAAAGCCGTTTCCTGAGATGATGTACTAACAGTTGTTTTCTTACAGGTCTTGGAAGATGAAAATGCAAATGTTGATGAGGTGGAATTGAAGCCAGATACCTTAATAAAATTATATCTTGGTTATAAAAAGTAAGGAAAATCTGCTAAGGAGATGGTCCTAGGCCTCAGCCTCAGCCCCTGACCCCAAGCGTGCACACGGGTGTCACCGCACACGGGGCTGGGAGCCCAGTGCTGCCTCTGCCGGGGCCTTTGACATCCTTTGGCCATCCCAGGTGTTTCTCCAGTTGACTCTCAGTTTTCCAGGTTTTCTTCATTTGGTAAATGGCTCACCTAGAAAGCCTGGCCCTCTGAGCCCCCGTGTCTTGATGTTATTTCACTTGACAGTTTGGGGAGAGCAGGTTAAGGAGCTGAATTTCCTGGGACACAGCCGTCCCGTTGCTGGCAGGGTAGGACCCCGCCCCATAGGGAACTAGGGGGCCTTTCACAGAGATGGCGTGGCAACGGCCTGGGGAGGCGGGAGGTCATTGGTCATGCTCTCCACCCTCTGTCTGGGGACAGAGCCCCTCTTTAAGACCAAAAACAGAAAGCAGCTTTACTGCGTGTCTTTAAAAGCAATAGTGACTGGTCTCCTCGACTTTCTTGACAGTAAAAAATTAAGGGTTAACATCAATGTGCCCATGAAAACGGAACAGAAGCAGGAACAGGAAACCACACACAAAAACATCGAGGAAGATCGCAAACTACTGATCCAGGTGACCGGGGCAGCCCCTCTCGAGGCAGGTGGGCCGCCGGTGGCTGGGGGCGCTTCCCTCGGGCTGTGTGTCGCCTGGGGCTTGGGAGAGGCGGCCTGGATGATGGATGGTTCTGGGTGGAGTAGATGAAATACCGATGAAACAGATGAGAGCAAGTCCGTAAAACTGGCGGGAGCGAGGCTTGTCTGGTGGAGCGCTCAAGTGCCATCTGTGGCTTTGAGGACTGAATTTTTCTAGTTGGGTTAAATTACTAAAAGTGCTGCTCACAAAACCAAAACACTTTAACATTTGTTGTGTTGGCGCCGAAACAAGCAGAAAAAATTGGCCCCCTGCGTCCTTGGACCTGCAGTGTGTTCGTTCCCGTTGAGATCCCAGTCTTGCGCACAGAGCGCACCCCGCAGCCTTATTGCTACTTCTCCTCATTACAGACAAGTTCTGGTTAACTCTGGGGAAAACAAGGTCTGTTTTTCTTTCCTTGGTCACATAGGCGGCTATTGTGAGAATTATGAAAATGAGGAAGGTCCTAAAACACCAGCAGTTACTTGGAGAGGTCCTGACTCAGCTGTCCTCAAGATTCAAGCCCCGGGTCCCAGTAATTAAGGTATAAGAATCCCCCAGCACCAGGATTCAGATGATTATTATCTCAGGAGACAAAAGAGGCAGTGACTGTCACGGAGGAGCTTGGCTTAGTCACGTAAAATAGGTTTCCACAAAGAAAACAGGCCGAATTCTGAGACGTGCAAAATCCTCAGCATTCCGCTTGCTGAGCTGCTCAGAGCGAACAGCGCCCTCCTGGGAGCCTCCTGCGTGTGCGGAGCCCGGCGGGAGGCTCGTCCCGCTGACGTGGCTCCTTCTGGGCCCCCGGGGGCCTGCAGCCCCGGGACACGGACCCCTGGGGTCTTTTCACACAGAAACCGGGCAGCTCGTTCCCCTTCTGAGACGTGAGGGGGGCGGTGGAAAACCCCGGGGGGCGAGAGGGCTCTTCGGGAAGTGAGACGGCACCCCCCTGGGAAGGGTGGGAGAATCCCTCCCTCCCGTCGGTAAATGTGTTTTTCTTTTCACGGCCTCTCCCTCCTCGGAACACCACGCCCAGAAATGCATTGACATTCTGATCGAAAAGGAGTATCTGGAGCGAGTGGACGGGGAGAAGGACACCTACAGCTACCTGGCCTAACCCGGGCGTCTGAGCGCGGGCGCAGCCCCTCGGCCGCGGGGACGGCAGCCCCGAGCGCGGCGGCCGCGCCCCCGGACGCCCGCCCGGCCCCAGGCCCAGGCCCCCGGCGCGGGCGCGGGCCCCGGAGCTGCTCAGGACCGCCACACTTCACGTCTGTACATACGGACACCGACGCCATTTAACCTAATTTAAGACCGGAGGGGGGGACCTCCCGCGCTGAGGGCTGCATGCGTCTGCATCCGGATCAACCATTGGCCACGCGAGCCCCAGCTGCCGGCCGGGGCCCCTCGGAGGCCGGCAGTCCTGGAGAGCGGGTCTGAAGGGACCCACGTGTAATCTGCTATGAGAAAACCATTTGTATAGTGTGTTTCATTTTTTAATGTGTGAAAATAAAGAAAATTAAAGGATTTCTGTACAAGTCGCATTGGGTTTTTGTTTTAAGTTTTACTAATTTCTATCTGTAAATAAAAGATATAATGATTGTGCAAACGGGCCTTCCCTGCTGTCTTCCTGAGGCCCCAAGGGCCGCCCTGCCGAGAGGGAACACGTTTAAGCTTTGGCCGTCCAAGCCCTTGTTCGCCTTCTCCTGGAGCGTTTGCCTTCATTCCCCTGACTGCCTCCAGCGACCGACGCCCTGGAGCCTCCCCGCGGCTTCTCTGTGGACCCTCGTGGTGCTGGCCAGGCTCAGCCAGTCGCCTTCCTGGAAGGGTGGCCGCTGGTCACGGCGTTCGTCCGGAGTCGGGCTCAGGGGCCACGCCCACCGCCAGCGCCTCCCTTTCACCTCTGGCCCATTGTGACTCCTCGTCTGTGGTCTCTGGTGGTTGGCTTGCAGCCCCTGTGCGGTCACTTCCCAGCCTGAATCCAGAAGGAACAGGAGGCGGGAGCAGAAGCCCTGGGCTGGTTTAGTCTTTTGGGCTTCGTGGTCCATAAAAACTACACGTGGCTCTCGTGACCGGAGACTCGGACATGCTTGTCAACACCTGTGCCATCTCCACCTGCCCTGAGGCCTGCTTCTGAAAGCAGGGCCGGAGGAAGACACCCAAGCTACCGTGTCCTTCCAGTTTTTTGGACCAATCTGGCACCTAACAGGTTAGTTTTTTAAAATTTAATGGTTAAAAAAATTTTTTAATGGTTAAACGGGTTATTAAAAGGAAAGTAATAGACTTAAGCACTTGTCTAACGGTTTCCATGTTTGTCTTAGTATATCTTTTTTCTAACAGTCTTAATAAGAGCCCCAGTGTATGAACCAGGCAAAAAGCAATGCCCCTCCCCTCCCAGCGGAGAATCCCCACCCCCCAGAGCTGTAGTGCCCTGGGGCTCCGAGGACCACCTAGAGACTGCCCTGTGAGTCCCCGGCTGCGAGTTGAGACCACAGCTCTGCTTTTCCTGGCAACAGTCCGCCTGCCCAGGGACAGACGCGCTGTAAACCGCCACAGCCGCTTGCCGCACTTGTGTCTGACTCCCCGCAAGAGTAGGAAGGTAAATTGCTTTTTTTTTTTTTTTTTTAATTTTATTGGAGTGCAGTTGATTTACCTGTCAGCTTCTGGTATACAGCAAAATGATTCAGTTACACCTTTTTCCACTCTTCCAGATTCTTCTCCATACAGGTCATTACAGCATATTGAGTAGAGTTCCCTGTGCTATACAGGAGGTCCTTGTTATCTATTCTATATGTGGCAGTATGCATATGTCCCAATCTCCCAATTTATCCCTCCCCTGCCTTACCCCATCTTCAACACGTTTGTTTTCTACATCTGTAACTCTTACTTCTGTTTTGTAGATACATTCATTTGTTCCTTTTTTTTTAAGGTTTCCACATATGAGTGATATTATATGGTGTGTCTTTTTCTGGCTTCACTTAGTGTGACAGTCTTTAAGTCTGTCGGTGTTGCTGCAGATGGCACTGTTTCATTCTTTTCTATGTGGCTGGATAATATTCCATTGTGTCTAGGTACCACAGCTTCTTCATCTGTTCATTTACTGATGGACATTCACGTCCAGGTACTGTAAGTAGCGCCTCGGTGAGTGTTGGAGTCCAGGTACATGTTCAGACGATGGCCTCCGCAGATACATGCCCAGGAGTGGGGTTGCCAGGACACATAATAGAGCTTCGTGGTGGTGGTTTTTTTTTAACTGAAGTACAATTGCTTTACAATGTTGTGTTTGTTTCTGCTGCACAACAAAGTGAATCAGATATAGACCACCTCCCTCTTGAGCTCTCCCCCAAACCCTCCCCCCGTCCCACCCCTCGAGGGGTGACCTCGGGGTCATCGCAGAGGACACAGCGGCTTCCCGCCAGCTAGCTGTTTCACACAGCAGTGCATCTGTGCTGATGCTCCTCTCAATTCGTCCCACCCTCCCCTTCAAGAGAGGGAAGGGACCTCTTCATGAGACTTTACTGACGTCTCTCGAGTTCCTCCAGGATGAAGAGTGTCCTTGGTAAGACCGAGGACATCCGTGAGCAAAGGCAGACTGGAGGTGGGTTTTGGGAGGTTCCCTGTGCATACCCCCCACCCCGACCTTCACACTAGGTGAAAGTCCTGTTTAATGGGTGTGGAATAAAAGGTAGTTCCAGACTTGATGCCTTCATTCCGCAAACCACTTCCTAGCCTAACAAGAATGGCCGGGCCTCCAAATACAAGCCACGAGGGTTGAGTTCCCCGGCATCCAGGAATCAAACCAGGGTCTCCTGCATTGAGCTGCATTTTTCAGAACCTCAATAGTAGCCTTCTGAATCTGCCATCACCCACCTCTGAAGGCCGCCTAGTACCCAGGCCCTCTGGGAAGTTCATGCCCCGGGAGAGGGGTAGTGTATGGCAGCCTTGGCATAACCCACAGGGATTGGTTCACTGAAGGAAAGCTGTGTTCCGGGCAGTCGCTTAAGTGCTGCCCCTGATGGAACCATCTCCTCTCTCCTAGGAGGGGGGCAGCAAGGCAGAGCCCAGGTCCAGGAGCCCCTCTCCTGAGCTAGCTTCTCATGGGTCAAACCTCACGCCTGCCTAGAGGCAAACTGCCAGCCCTCACAGGTCAGCGCCTTTGTAGGAGGCATCCAGGGACACCACAACAGGAGATACAGGGCTGAGAGGCACCCAAATTTAAAATATTTTTACTCACTGAATTATTTTAAGATGGCCTACCTATTCATTGAGGTATCTTAATTTTCCTTTGGAAAAAAAGATTTTGCCACACCCAGCTAAAAAATCATTTGACTCATTTGAAGTAAATCCCTCTTAACTAAATCCTTTTTAAAAAAAAGTTTTTTGTTTTTTTTTTAGGAATGGCAACAACTTGTCTGGGTGATTTGATTCTATACACATGAATCTCATCTCTCTAGAGGCACAACAATGACTTGGTCAAGATAGGTGAGGACAGTTTTCTAAAACTTCTTTATGGAGCTTTGGTTCACATACAAAGCTCCAGCTGGACAGCCTGTTGTTGGGCTCTTTCTCCTCAGTGGACAAGGTGTGATCTTCCTAAACCATGGCAACCGTGACTGCATCCATACCCTGACGTGTATGCATCTGCTGATGTGGACACTCACTCCACATAGCTCTTCTTGGTTCCCCCTGTTGGGGAACTAAACCCACCAGGCTCACACAATGTCAATTACTACCTCGGTGGGAGAGCGAGGGGAAGAGAAAAAAGCACATATTTAAACTTGGTGTTCTGTGTGAATTGAGTACCGTGTGTCAAGCTCTTTCTCCCCACCCCCACCCCCCCATCCCAGGTAAAGGACCGAGTCAAGCTGACGAGCTAAGGATGCTCTCGATCACGTGAGATGTGGCTGTGGCTGCAGGCCAGGATTTCTGGTCAGGATCTCCGCATCCGTGAGTCAGTGGACTGGTTCCTGGAGGTATGCTGCCTGTCGAGGAATGAAAGCCCGCTGTGCGAAGCGCACACACCGGGCGGTGCTCCAAGCCCCGCCCTCCTTCAGGGTAGCTGCTGTCTTCTGCTGCCTCTGGTCACGTGACAGTGAACAAACAGGCCTCACAGAGGCCACGTGCCAAGGTCGGGGGCAACTCCCCAAACTGGTCAGCGACACCTCCTGGGTGGAGCAGAGACCAGGGGTCTCAGCAGGTTGTGGGGAAGATGAGGGGACACAGGAGACACACACGTGCAGTTTTCCGCTGCCAAAGCCAAGGGTGAATAAACTGTATCCCAGGACTCAGGTCACAGGGCTTGTGCATCGAGACAGCAGAAACCAGCCTTTATCTGAGCTTCCCATTCATGTTACAAATCAGTGGAAACTTACTGATCGCTGCCGCCCTGGGCGCTCCTGCCACTGCAAGGCTTGAGGAGCAGCTCCCTGTTTCCCGGGATGGTAAGGGTGTTTCTTACTCCTTTGAGATTTAGAAGTAGTCTGGTTGTCCCCGTCATGTTTCTGAAGGGCTGTATCTAGTGGGATTTAGAGCTAGATCGCAGGAATCGCCTGTCGTTTCGGAGAATGAGGTTCAGAGGGCAGGCACCTGCAGGCCTCGGCACCGGGACGCACCGCGTGCACCCTGGTCTCAGATGCAAGCAGTGAACACTTACTGGGTCCTCGTCTCCTTAGCCAGTATGTGTGGTATATGATAACATATGTTTGCAATATGTTTGCAATAGTATTTGTTAATTTGCCTAATACAGGCAATATGTGTTACACCCAGATTCCCAGGATGGCTTCTGACAAACCAAAGGGGTGAAATGTTTTTCCCATCACTCAGTCCTTTTCTAAAACCAGCTGGGGAGGCGGTGTAACAAATGACAAAGACAAGGAGAAGTTCAAGTATTCTTTATTCAAAGTTGAAAAATGTACCACACTGCATTATTGCAAAAATTCACTGGTACAAAACACTTTGCAGCTGGTGAGAAGGCAATAAAAAGTTGATTTTTTTTAACTCATTACTATAAATTATTCTTACAGTACTTTGCAAATTCAGAATTTCAAACTGCATTTTCCTTTTCTAAATCGCCCACAGTACTCGAGGTTCCTGAAGCTAAGGCCGCTGTTCCAAGAGGAGGGGGGAGGAGGTAGCACATGTCAAGGGATCTCCATTTCTCTTTCGATGCCCACATACTTCAGGGCGTCGGCCTGGCTGTATCTGAAACAGCGGGGGGAACAGGTGAGCGCCCTGCAGCGCGGGGTGAGACCCAGCCCGCTCGGCAAGGCACATGCGAGCCCGTTACTGCTGCCTGCACAGAGGTGCCTTCGCAGAAGGGGTGCGAACATTCCAGTTGCCAAGGAGCCAAGCTGGACAGAAGTGGCAGTAACACCCCTTCCCCAGCCAGCCCCCTGCCCCTGAAACCAACTGCCCGGGAAGGCAGGCCCACAGCGGGGGGCCGGTGTTGAGGCCAGACACGCAGTGCAGAGAACCTTAGCGGGCCAGAGCTGGCCACAGGCCCCTTGAAGCCAGGAGACAGCACAGAGGCAAGAAGAGATAGATGCCTGTGATTCTTCCCACCGGGGTGAGCCCGAGGGTCCCCCAAAGAAAGGTGCTCCACCCAGCTGCTCCTCCTGGGAAGATTTGGGTTGGAAACAGCTCCACACAGGCCCCAGGTTAAGACAATTCGACAGAGAATACCAAGCTTCTCGATGGGATGTACAGTCAGCCACAGGAACTAAACATTCCTCTGACTATATTTAAATATTCTATAACTTGTCAATTTTCCCCAGAACTTGACAGTATAAACTGCCAGCCGGATGCCGAGCGGCATAACCACCCCCCGGGAGCCTGTGCTCAACACCCTGATGGCAGGCACTGACCCTGAAGGTAAAAATGGAGCTTTCTGTGTTTTTTGAACTTCTAAAAAGCATGACTTTATACTGGAAACGCCATTACCCCAGCAGTACACCCTAGTTCCCAGCACCGCCCCCAGTAAATCACCAGCCCCAAATGGAAGCCCAGCCCGAAGCTGGCCTCTGGCCAGAGCTCAGCATCCAGGCAGAAAAGCCCTCAGAGACTAGAAACCAACCTGTAATCGAAAAACAGCTCTTCACCAGTCTGGATGGCTCGCTTAGCAAAAATCCCTATCCTGTGATCGCCGTTGACCATCATCACTGCAAAGAAAGGCGTGGTGTCAAGGCATCGGTGAGGACGACCCAGGAGGGGAGTCTGGTAAGGAGCCCAGAACCACTCACAACGCCCTGCGGGGACTCCACCCGCCTGGGAGCACTTACCTTTTGCATAGCAGTTGGGATTTACTGAGTGATTTGCAAAACGAATCTTGTTACCCTTGCGGGTTGCATCCACCACAAAATCTAAAGACAAAAAAATAACCATAACCCAGCAAACAATTAGTTTTAAATCAATAAACACAAGGTTATTATGATTCTGTAAAAATATAAGTGGTTACTGTTCTTTATAGAGTTTGCCTTCAAAAGCAAGTAGATCATTCAACCTGGTTCACCGGTAAGAAATGACCTCTGGAAGAAAATGCTGCCCCTAGGTTAAAATGAAATTCTTCCCAACATCATACTAAGTGTCTTCAAATTAGTTTTTTTTCACGTTACTGGTTATGGAGCACGCAGACCACTTGTTCCCAGTGGTTTCAGTGGCGAGACCCCCGGAGTAGCACGGGTGTGGAGTGGGGACCTCACGGACCCGACACCTTCCCCCAGGATCAGGGTCTGCACGCGCGCGTCCCCATCAGCCCTCGGGACCCCCGGGAGGCTGAGGAGGTGCTTCACAGGGCGGGGCTCCAGGCCCTCCCAGGAGAGAGGCGCCAACTGGTAGCCGTGGCAGGAGGGACGCAGGAGGAGAGCCAAGGATGGCTCAGAGCCCGGGGCCGCTTCGGCCCCTCCCTGCACACTGCAGGACCACCCGCACCACACATTACACTCCTCCAACCTGGGGCAAAGTCTCTTAGTCATGTCCAACTCTTTGCGACCCCATGGAATGTAGGCACCCCCAAGGCTCCTCTGTCCAGGGAATTCTCCAGACAAGAGCACTGGAATGGGTACCATTTCCTTCACCAGGGGATCTTCCCAACCCAGGGATCGAACCCAGGTCTCCCGCATTGCGGGTGGATTCTTTACCATCTGAGCTACCAGGGAAGCTCAAGAATACTGGAGTGGGGAGCCTTTCCTTCTCCCAGGGATCTTCCCGACCCAGGTCTCCGGCACTCCAGGTGGATTCTTTACCATCTGAGCCACCAGGGACACCCTCCAGCAAACAGCTTGTTCCTAAGCCCAGCCCCCTTCAAACAGCTGACACCGGGACCCCTCATGTCATCTCTGCTGCTTCTGCCCCTGGAGGGACCTGAGGTGCAACCTGGGACCCAGAGGGGCACTGGCCCCGCAGCGTACCGTTGTTCAAGTTGAACAGAAAGCTGCACATGTACTTGTCATACACTTTCCCTCTTCTGTCTGCTTCATCTTGGGAAATAATCTGAAAAGACAGACACGGGGTGAGGTGATTCACGATCAGCTGAGCCTGGCAGACACCCAGCTCGTCTGGAACGTTTGGGACCTTGATGACACTCAGCAGAGGGTCACTGGCCAATTTCTCTTTGTCAGAGAACAGTGGTGTTTTAAGGACTCTGACTTAGAAATACTTCCACAGCTTTAAAGTAACTGCCTGGAGAACATGAGGAACCTTGGTCTGTTTTACTTGGTACAAAATGCAGCCAGCCCCAGGGTTTGCCCTAACTTAACAACCTAGAAACGATGCTGTAGTTTATCAGTTAGGCTACGGATTAAATAGGAGAGACTCGTAAAGTTCTTGTTCTCCCCCTCATTCCCAGGTGATAAAAAGCTGAATGTGACAAGGACTGAAGCGGTGTAGCTTCCAAGCAAACCAAACCCACGAGTCTCAGCTAAAAAGGTATTTATATTCATCTCTAATCAAACCCAATGCACCTGCCCAATGAAACTCAGTCCAAACCATATTACAGGTGACACCACGTGAGCACAGCAGCCATCCCACTGTCTGCAACTGACTGGGGGGCCCGGCCTTACCTCTCCACAGTATTCCGAGATGAATTCATTTTTCTGTACAGGGTCTTTAATGAAGATCCCCCAGCCTGCGACATCAGACGGTGCCAACAGTAAATGCTAGAGAATAAACACAATCGTCATCAAAGAAGAACGTGGCCGCACAGATTAGACCACAGGATGAACCGGGGTGACTCAGCCACAGAGGGGTGTGGGGGTCAGCATCCCCCGTGTGACCAGAGGGGCCGACAAGCTGCAGAAGCCACGTTTTGTTTTTTTTGTAAACCCAGTAAGAGCCTAAGTGTCTGCCTCACAGGAAAACGGTGTCGCCGGAGCTGGTGGCCCTGAGCTGGTCCGCAGGTGCGTCCTCAGCCACCCTTCAGCCTTGACTCCCCGACTCCACCGGCAGCTTCACAGGCTGCCTGCCCCACCTCCACCTCCCCTGGGCCAGTGGCCACCCCGCCTGATGGGTTACCAGCCTGTTTTCCCCCCAAAGCGCTGTCCCTCCTTCCAGGGCACTGTTCCACAGCCCTTCCTCACGACAGCACAGAACCCCAGGGCCCAGCACTCTTGTGCTCAGCAAGGTGAACACCGCTGTCAATTTTACAGACAGACCGTGTTTGGGAACTAAGCCCAAAGCCCTACCTTTTCCTCAGGCTGACTATCATGCTTTCATTCCACATTTCTTATATCTTTAAAGGAGACTCCCTGATCCCCAGGTTCCTGAGCTGTGCTTTGACCTGGCCTACGCTCCCGTCAGGGCAATTAACCAAGTGTCTCCTTGACCAGCAAGATACTGTTAAGCAAATGAAACCTAATTGGTAAAAGAAATATCTACACAGTTTTCTGTTTGAGGAGGTAAAAGATGTCCAGAAAGATGACAAAGGAGGGTTTTGTTGTACAAGAGAGGAGGTTTGGGACTGGGGGAAAAATGAGAAGTTTTCAGGGCTGAATGGGGGTCCATGGGAAACGCTGTCCTCACTGTGACATGAGGACCTAGAGTAAAACCATCTGAATGCCTGCTAACACCACAGACAAAAAAAGTAAAGCCAGTGACATACATCATTTCTGGCAGAGGTGCCAGAATTTCTGACAACAGTGCCATCTCAGCTACACCGCACACTCAGTCAGGGCCCTAGGAGCTGACTACGCCGCACGCAGCCAGGGTCTGGGGCTAGAATGCCTGCTTGGAGCCCAGCTGCTTTCCGAGTCTCAGAACTCTGGGCTTAATGATTATTCCTAATTCACGGAGTCAGGACAACTAAGGAGTTAACACACAAAAGTGCTCAGGTCAGTTCAGTCCCTCAGTTGTGTCTTTGCAACACCATGGACTGCAGCACGCCAGGCCTCCCTGTCCATCACCAGCAAACTCCTGTCCATTGAGTCGGGGATGCCAACCAACCATCTCATCCTCTGTCGTCCCCTTCTCCTGCCCTTAACCTTTCCCACCATCAGGGTCATTTCCAATGACAGGTCTTTTTTACTGTCATCACCTCCCCTAAAAAACTAAGCTAACTAACCTAGAACGTGCTGTGAGTTTCGTACGCTCAGCAACAAACCCCCTGGTTGGGACAGTTAGTCCTTCCCTGCAGCGCCCGCTCCTACCTTCTTGGAGCCCCGCTGGATGCTGCAGTTCTTGCAGGACACGTTCTTGCTGTCCCAGTGGTCGGCCGCGCCGCAGGTGAGGCAGAGGTCGGGGTCGCACTCGCGGACGGCCAGGTAGCACGGGCACTGCTTGGTGTTGCACTGGGCTTTGCAGCGGCAGCCGGGAAAGCGGTTCTGACCTTCAGAGAGACGCCTCTGTCAGGTGAGAACTGCCCGACGCTGAGCCCGACGACCTCACCGAGCCCTCGCGGCCCCTTTACTCTCCCACCGTCGTCACACAGGCAAGGGAAGAGAGGAACGTCAGGGCCATCCACACGGACACCGACTGCCACCTTCCTGCTTCGCCACTGGAGTGAAAGGCGGTCTGCGTACTTACAGTGCAGCGATCGCACGCGCGGGGAGGCGGGCTCTGGACCGCGGGCACCCAGGGCTCTCAGTTAGGGCTCTGGGGGCCTCGCTGCTGTCCAGGCTTCAGTGCACAACTGCCGACCTCACCCGGATGCCACTACAGGCCTTCCCTCTGAAGAGCAGACCCACTAACTCATGAGAATCTCTAGTGTCCGGAAAGTACCGGGGAGCCACTTCTAGATTTGCCTTCCATTCTGTGCCAACTTTACTATGATTTAAAAGTTAAATGATCAAAGACAATACAAAGTTCCTTTAATCCATGCTGGCCTCACCTGCCCGCCTATGTGCCTCAGCCAGGCAGACTGGCTGGGCTCCACACAGGCTTGTGGCGTGAGTGAGTTTCCCAAAGGAAACACCACAGGGGTTGCCATGATGCCCTCGTGTTGACTGAAGTTAGTTTTAAATTCCTGACCAACAGTCAATTTAATTCTCACGCAATGACATCAAGACAACAAGTACTTACACTCTGAACTACACTGACAAAACTTTTCACAAAAATTTTGTGCTATCACACAAGGGCACGAGCTGTCGCAAGGCTGCCGCGGGTGGTCACAGGGTTGATAGTTGTAAACGTGGTTGGAGGAGCCGTCTGCACAGACAAGAGCACGCGTCAGTCCCGGGGCCAGAGGCGGCCACACGCCAGGTAGGCACACGCGCCCCGCCCCCGCCCGCCAAGAGCCAGGGAGCCCCCGGGCACTGTCACACCTCAGTCAGGCTCCCAGAGTTCTCTAGCCAACAGGTAGCCTCCGTCTAAACTGGTTTAATGCATAAAGTCAGGTCTATCTGAACATCCCAAACTCTAATCCAGTTACTATTCTAAGACACGTGAGGAGGAGACAGCGAGTTAGTAAGGAGGCTGAATGGAAAGATGCTAACCCTTCTTCAGCTGGATCTTTCTGCAGTGTGCGGCCCACAACCTGCAAAACACAAACGACACCACCCTCGTGACCTGGGCGCACGTGGAGCAGCCAGCCCGCCACGGGCCGCGGCGCATTCTCTGTGGAGGGTACTGACACAGCACACTCTAATTTCTGGAATCTTTAATCATTTCAGTTGAGCTATCTGGGCAGAAATAAATAGTCCAAACAGAAAATGCAAAAGTATCGACTAAAGCTAAGTTATTAAATTACTTATCAAAGAAATGTAATATGAACATGCAGACCATTTCTGAGGTAGAATCTAAGTGTTCCCTTACTCAACACCCAGCTATGCTTCTCTCTAAAAACCCTGGAGGTTACAACAGTGTGTCTGGGCACTTTCCGTGTCTGCGCAGGCACTGGCCTGCTGCCCTCACCGCCCCGCCACCCGCTCCGCTGGGGTGATGGCGGGGTGGCCATGAAGAGTATTGGAGTCAACGCCACACACCCAGCAAACCCGGGCTCTGGTGTGGAAACCGGCTCTGGAGCTCACAGGCTCCCAAGACACACCATAAATAGTTCTCCGAAGTGAAAATGTAACCTTGACTATGACTCAACACACCAAACCTACAGACCAGCCGCTGGGTCTAAGGAAAACAGCAGCAACGGCCTGAGGAAGCCAGCCAGGCCACCCTGGCCTCCCCCCGGCGCGCTCACCGGTGTTTCCTCTTCTTCTTCCGGGGAGGAGTGTCCACGTCCTCGGCGGGGGCCGGCGCGATGACACTGGATTCTTTGACTCGAAACTCATACACCTGGCAGGAAGCACAGCCACATGCCATGAGGACCGTCTGTGTGAGCAACCGGTCTCCCGCTCATTCCCACACGCTCTCCACTCTGTCTCGTGGCGCTGCTGTGGTTCCTCTCTGTTCAAGTCACGAGTCAAAGTCACTCAGTCGTGTCCAACTGTTTGTGATCCCATGGACTATACAGCCCATGGGATTCTTCAGGCCAGAATACCGGAGTGGGTAGCCCTTGCCTTCTACAGGGGATCTTCCCGACCCAGGGATGGAACCCAGGTCTCCCGCATTGCAGGCGAATTCTTTACCAGCTGAGCTAGCAGGGAAGCCCCACGAGTCACAAGGCTACATCTAAATTCTGGGTTTTTGAAACCCACCGCCACCTGCCTGCAGCATCTCTCTCAGTTCCCTCTCAGCGAAAAAAAAAAAAAAAAAATTCTTCTCAGATGAACAGGAACTTGATAGTGTTCCTAGGAATGTTCCTAGGTCTGGACAGTGCCCACATGCTTGTCTGTCTGAAGGTCTCTGCTGGTGGCTTTCTCGGCCACGCTCACCTGTCGACATGTTTTGGTCCCGATGAGCCTGGCGATGGCACAGAAGTTGTCATAGTAGGTGCCGATGAGGACCCTGAACATGGAGGCCTCGGCGCCACTCCACTCCACATTCTCGGGGGGCTCCGTGTTGGGCTTCATCTTTATTGGCGTTTGACACCGAGAATTCGCTTCTACAAAACCAAAGTTGATAGGCATTGCTCAAGAAGTAGCAAGTGGAGAAAGGGAGGGAGGGAGGCCTGGAATGGCAACTAGAGAAGAGTATCAAGACGCAGAGCTTGGGTGTGCTTCAGAAAACAGGCAGTGAGTCATATGTGAGAATGCACTAAGGCTAGAAACTCTCGGGAAGTTCTTCCCCGTAGAGACAGGGGAGCGGGCGCCCCTGAACACAGTCTTCTAAAACAAGAGCAAATGCGGTTTCGCGGCTGCTGTTCATGGTAGGATGCAAAGGGCTGAAAGGACAACCGGGAACGTACTAGTCAGGAGTTGGGCTGCCTTCTCTTAACCAACGCCACCCACCTGCAGACTATCAAGAACGGTCATCTGAATGATCAGATTTCTTTATGCGCTGCCTGAGAAAACTGGCAAAGGAAAACCACCCAGAGTGTGAGAATACACTGGACCCTCAACCTTTAAATAACCCGCACGGACACCACCACAGGTGAGCGCTGGGTGCAGGGTAAAGACAGCAGGAGGGAGCCCCCAGCCCTGCTCCTGGAGGTCTCACCGCGCCGGAAACTAACGGCTCAGCAGGGCACCCGGCCCTCGGCACAGTGCAGACCAAAGCAGCCCAGAGCCCCGCGAGTAGCAGGGGCCCGGCCGCAGCCTCACCCGAGGAGCTCGAGGTCTCATCCTTCTTCTCCTCCTCATCCTTGTCGTTGCTCTCCCCGCCAGTCTCGGCCCCCGCCTCCCGGTCACTGTCCGTGTCCTTCGACTCCAGCACATTGATGGTGGGGGTGCTGGGCCTGCTGCTGTTGTTGGGAAGCCGGCCTCTCCGGCGGCCCCCCGGGCGCTTCGGGGGGGTCTTGATCCGCTCGGCGGTGAGGGCCGCAGCGAACTCCTTCGCTCCCTCCTACAACAGCAAGAGCGGAGACATCAAAGTCAAGCTCTACAGCTCATTCTGGCAGAGGAGGAAGAAAAGGATTGGGTAAGCATGTTAGTCAAACTTATCAGTATCTGCTTTTCACAGGCAGTCACATCTAAAGACAATCATTTTCCTATCTGCTTTCCATGGTTTGAAGATTTGAGAAAGATAAATATGGCTTCTACAAACTCAGGCAAGACAGTTCTGTATTAACTGAGATTAGGAGTTAAAATACAGAATATATTTTAGGAAACACAGTCTATTTAAAGTTGAACTTTAAGAGGAGTCATACACCCAGTGTGCATCTAAAGTCAGCCTTTCCTGTCTCGGGACTTCTTAAGCTAACACTCGTTTATCTATGGTAGCATTTGAAGTATACAAGAAGAACACAAGACGTACACATGCTCCATCCGTCCCTTTTCTGCCCCTTTTGCCCTGTGAGGGATGCACAGCCCCAGGAAGATATGAAAGGCCCTTGAGGGACAGGCGGTGAGGGTCACAGTCTGCGCTGCCAGGCGCAATAACCCCATCTTGGAAAGTATACAACAACGGTAAGAGCACGGATTATAGAGACCACAGACACACTTTAGGTGAGCCAAATAAAATGCTGCCTTGTAAAGAATATTATACAACAGTGCTCAAGAATTCCATTTTTAGTGGCAATAGAAGGGAGAAGTTTGAGAGCAGCCAACAGTTTTATACTTCATTCTACAAAAACCAAATTGCTTAAAAATAGGATACCTTCTGTAGGTGCCATTCAATGAATCTTCTGTCCAAAATCCAACAGGCAATATATACCCACTTAGTTCCTAGGTAGGAGTGGCTTGGTTCAAAGAGGGGAAATGGTAAAAATAAGATAGTACCCATAAAAAGCAACTTTTCTACCTCATATTTTCCTAAACCCTTACCTTCTCTCCATCATTACAAAAAAAAAAAAAAAAAAAAAAACACACCACACACACCCCTCATCTCTGGGAGCTACATCTAATGCGCTAAACTACAGCAGGTCTGCAGTTCACAGAAGGGCGATGGCTCTGAGCAAGGCTCGGACACTTCTGTGCTTCTGGGGTTTGGGCGGGCTCTCTGCGCTTCCCAAGCTCTAAGGTTGGCGGAAGGCACGAGAGTCTCGGATCCTAAAGACCTGCATACGCTGCTGAAGAGACTAACACTGGTAAAGAATAACGCAAGATACCAAAGGACTAGGGTGTGCAGTAGGTACGAGCTCCCAAGAAACGCGGCTGAGAAACCTCTGCCTATCGTATGGCCAGTAACAGTACGGGAACAGCAGCTTACCGCTGACTTCACAGACCTCACGAAAACTCAAAATTCAGACTTCTCCACTCCCTCCAGAACCCCCCGCACGTGCTTACCAAGTGCTGGTAACAGTGGGGGCCACAAGGCTTGTTGTCGAGGGCTGTCTCTGTGTTCTTCCGCTTGTAAGTGTTGGGTGTTGCATGAAAAGCTGCAAAATAAACAGAAAACATCCAAACATAAACTAGTTACTTTCTCATTCCTCCTGTTCCAAAGGAAAAAGTCAAGGACCCATCATCACACTTCTGCTAACATGTGGCTCACCTTCTGGAACTTCCTTCAGGCTCACCGCATACTCACCATGTATTTTCCTCAGCTCTCTCCCAGAATACCTGAGCTCTAATTATAAACATTTACTTGAGTCTTTAATGTCTCCATAGAAACAACTGAGGTATCCTCTACACAGAAATCAGTGTCCTCTTTTCACCAGAAGAATCCTGACATCTACAACTTCTTGATTTCTAAAGAAAGGTCAGCCCCTAGCTTGTCAAATGGGGGAACAGACTGGGACACCACTTGTTAAAAACCTGGGTTCAAAGACAGTGAGGACAGCCTCGGAATTCTACAAGTCAGTTTCTACACATCACACACACTTCAAGAACCCAGGGGGAGCCTACAGTCAGCACTTCTGCAGGGAAAAATAGTAGTCAGATAGAACGGCTTTGGCAAGATATAGTGCTTGAAACTTAAGATGCCCAAATAACGTACCAGAGAGACTGACAATCCAGCACACTGGTGCCCTAACCAAGGATGAAAGCACAGCAGCTGGACATGACAACCTGGGTGCTGGCTCCCAGAGCACAAAGGCAGACACCAGACACGCCCACCCAGAATCACACACGATGAAAAGTTACGTGGATGAAAACAAGCGACGGACTCATGAAATAAATCACTCCAAAGCATGTATGTAAAAAGCCATACTTCTAGCCATAGAACTTAAAGGGGAAATGACGACAGACTGATGAGGAAAGAAGAGAAAGAACGAACGAACAAAGTTATGCTTTTAAACTGGAAATTCAAGACTCAGGTCCCATGTCAAGTATGTGAGTTACTTTTTCCCAGAACAAGACTCTGACACCATATGACTGATTTCACCCTGGACTGGCGCGGGTGAGGGCCCCTAAAATGTCAACACAAAGGCTGAGCACATGGAAGGTAAAGGCTACGTAAGGGGAAGGAGTTACTTCAGGCCAGACACAAGGTCATCATGAGCCAAAGACACATGTGGGCTTTGAGCCTGGATGCCTCCTCCAGTACACACTAGGTTTAGAGACTGATATTTTGCCGCAGTTCACAGAAGAAGACATATTTGTGTCTGTACACCCACATGTACACACACTCTGGTCTCAAGAGAGAAGGTGTCACTAAGTCAGGACTAAGTGACAGTAGATGGAGTCGCAAAAGAGCTGGACACGACTTAGCAACTAGACAACAAAAAGTTACAGCAACAATCATTTTACTTGAGCTACGGGAAGAAAATCTGAAAGGAAATTAAAGAACAAAAGGAGAGTTATTGGACAGTTAGATAGAACCCTTCCTTTAAAATGTGAGTTTTACCTTAGGTAATATAAATTTAATGCAATTCCAATAAACATACCTAGACTCTTTTTAATTTAGACAAACTCATTCTAAAATTTACATAGAAAAAACGAGAATGGCAAGGAGCCCCCTGACAGACAGCCTCAAGGAACAGGACCCTGGGACCAGAAGCAGAGCCCAGCCCCTGTGCTGACCAGGACCGACTGCAGCTCCAGGCAGCCCCAGAGGGACCTGTGGACGGTGGGGAAACAGCAGCCCTGGAGATGGGAGGGTGAGCTGGAGCTAAAATCCTGACAGAGCAAACGCCAAATGGATCAAAGGGAGAGATGTTTAAAAAAAAAAAAAAAAAGTCTAAAACGTACTAAGGAAAAAGGTGAGACACCCTTTAAAATCTTGGGAGTAGGGAAAGCCAAATGATAGATTTAACTATTTCTAAACGTTTTGTTTTTTTTAAGTTTGCTACAGGATTTTTACCAAACGGGAAAAAACAACTGCAACTCATCACAAAAAAACTAATTCCCTGACTATATGAAGAACTTCAGGATATCAAAAAGACCATCAAAGCCAAAAGGATAAAAATAGTTCAGAGAAAATAAAACACAAATCTCTTAATCATGCAGAGAAATGCAAATTACATTGTGCTAGAAACCATTTTTCTGATTCAGTCAATAAGATCAAAGTCTGTTGTCTAACACACTCTAGTGGCTGGGCTCTGGGGAAACTGGCAGTGCCGCTCTGCTGATGGAGCTTTAACCTGGCAGATGCCCCCCATACGGCAGGCTGCGGGGCAGTGCCTGCGCACAGCGGCCCAGGTTAACCCACGCTCGTGGGGGAGAACGCACAGGCCCACCACGCAGGGCAATTCACTGTGCACCGTTCCCACAGTGCTGACCTTCGGGGACAGGGTCTGACACGGGAGAGGACGGTGCAGCTGTCCAGACAGGAATAAATCTGCAAACCTGAGTCCAGAGGGGGAAAGCCTGAGCACGAAGGCACCACGTGAACAGGGTTGCTGGAAAAAGAATGTGTGTGTACAATATTTGCCGGAAGAAACTACAGAAAGACACAGAAGAACTAGAAGCGGAAGGAGTTCCCTTACAAGAGAGTGAGGGTGGGGGCAGGAGGTAGGGAGACTTTTCTGGACAGCTTTGAATGCTATTCTGAAATACACGCATGTGAAGGATGACTTAAAAAAAAATAGCTAAAAACACAAGCCAGGTGCTATTATTTGAAGTATTTTTGCACATAGTAAGTAATAAATTTAATCCTCAAGACTGTGTTATTTCCATCATACAAAGAACAAAAAGCACAAAATGCTATATTTAACAGGTATGTGTAGTCATTTATTTAATGACTTCTACCCAAGAAAAACATATAGCGTGTCATCTCTTGTCAGAGTCAGTGTACGCCTGCAGAACTGTTAGGGCTGCAGTGGGATGAGCGAGGGTGAGCAGGAGGCACAGCGGCCCGCAGCACAGCCGCCAGGCCAGGAAGGCCAGCCCAGTAAGCACAGCCCCCATCTCGTCCTCTCCCCAGCCTGAAGGATGGCATGATGAGCAGGCTCAAGGTTCATCCAAATCACTCAAAACTGGAAGAGCACAAGAAAATAACTCCCATGATAATGTTTAAAAGGAGTATCCTCCTACCTTGGCTCATTTGTACAACAAAAAGGGTTATCAAATGCTATAGCTGTCAACAAGTTGGAGGGAACGTTCCACTGATTCCAAGAAGGGCGCCTACCAATTTTCTTGCTATAGTGATATCTGAATGCAATTTATGGTATTCTTAAGCAAGAACTGGACAATATTTTATAAAATGATCATGTGTAAGTAAAGGGGAATTAAATGCAATTAAAGACAACTTCCCTTGTGGCTCAGCTGGTAAAGAATCTGCCTACAATGCAGGAGACAGGTTCGATCCCTGGGTTGAGAAGATCCTCTGGAGAAGGGAAAGGCTATCCACTCTAGTATTCTGGCCTGGAGAATTCCATGGACTGTATAGTCCATGGGGTCGCAAAGAGTTGGACACGACTGAGTGACTTTCACTTCACTTCATTTCAATTACTTCATGGGTTGTGTTCTGAAAACAAGGCTGCCAAGCCCAAGTAAGGTATCTCATAACTCTATAATGGCCAGGGTAACAAATAGCTGGCTTCTGCAACTATTAAAACTGTCAAATCATCCATGTAAACTACACTGGGAGTGTGGATAACAACAGCAAGGACGTGGAAGATACAATGATAACTCTGAAAGTCTACTTCAAGGCTTTCTAACTTAAGGTAACTAAACCACTCATAGTTCACACACACGACTATTTCCAGACCAAGATACACACCACATAACAAATTATGTGCTATAGAAAACATAAGTAGATAGAGCAAAAATTCAAAACAAGGCAAGATCCAGTTGCTTGGGCAGGCTAATTAACACAAGAGGTACCACTGGACAGAGGGAAGAAACTACAAAAGGCGGACCCAGAAACTCTAAAAGGACAAAGCAACATGAGCCTACTTAGCACATGGACACAGGTGTTACGCCACAGATGGCCAGCTGCACAAAAGTCTAATACAGAAAAAGCTAACTTGTATTAAGCAAACTCTTCTTATTCAGAACCAGGAGGTATGAAATGTATTTTCACAACGCATGCCTCCAAAGTCGCTAGTACTCTTTAAATTATACTTAAACCTGGAAAATTTACTAAGAAACCTCATTCTCCAGCAGAATCAGAAAAAATAAAGTAGTATCATATATATAAATTTCATTAAGAACATTATATGCTTTACCTGTATTCAAATGCAGGTGTTTTTAAAATCAACTTAGAGGACCCTCTTCCCAACTCCGAACACCAGACTTAACACTCAACAGACAAGAATAGATACATAAACACCTTTTTAGCAGCCTGTGGGATCTTAGTACCCTTGGCAGTGAAAGCGTGGAGTCCCAGCTACTGAACCAAAAGGGAATTCCCTTTAGCCAATTTCTTATTTGACAAAACCTGTTCATCAGCGTGGAGAATGCTGCTCCGGGCTATCAGCTGGTGCACAGTGAGTTTTATCACAAAACCACCATGAGGTTAATATTTATGGAAAAATTACTGGCCTGTATTCTGAGTGAGGGGAGACAGTAGTCCCAACTTAACATGTGCAAAAAGACTTCAGAGCAACCTCAAGCAACAAATTAAAAAATACCAATACTTTGATTCTAACATATTTTTCAGTCATAACTGTAAGATTAAATGACAGATCCTAGTGGTAATAAATGACAACACTTTCCAAGCTGATTTAACACATAATTCCATAACGAAGATAGAAAATGAAAACGTACAATAACTGCACTTACGATGTAGGAAGCAGTCATATTTAAAACATCGCCTACAGAAAAGCGTATGAAATGAATGCAAGCTCTGCTCCCTCTGGACAGACTTGGCGTTTGGTCCGTCTATGTTGGGGGTACACTCAGGAGGAAGCGCACCCGGGAGCTGCTGCTCTGTGAGTTCTTTGTACCTGACATCAACCGAAAGAAAGTCACATGAGGGTGAAACCAGAACCACATTCTTGAACATAAAAGTTTCTACAAGCTTTCTATGTATTATTTTTGATATTTTTATCTAGCCTAAAACACAGAAAAGGGTCTAGCCTATAGCAATCTTTATTTAGATGAAGAGCCAATTAAACATTACACATGGTATATCAAGAAACATTCACAGATGTCATTTAGCTCTGTCATGAATAATGTGATTATATTCATTAAAACGAAACAGCCATGACCGTAAAATTTCAATGGGTGTCCAGAGAAATTTCCTCTTACACACACTCCTATAAATTGTGTGTGTGTGCATGTGTGCACACTTCTTCCATCTATGATAAATGCAGCCCAGGGTACCACAGATACACACACGTATTAGTTCAAGTATCTTGCAGACACTGAACACAAAGAGCAGCGGGTTCATCAGCTATATTAGCTCCGTTTCTAATAAACCAGAATGGTGACTGACATACCACACACAGCAAGACCATCTCAAAAGAACAAATCTTACTTTTCCTTTAGCTCTTCTGCTGTGCCCTTATCTGGAAACATTGAGGAAATAGCTTCAAAAATTTTATCAGAAGGAAATTTCCGAGGTGGACGGCTTTCTTTATCTGAACAGGGAAATGCAAAAGGGGAAAAGAATGAACGTGAACAAGCTCACCAATGTTTCATTTTGTCTACACTTAACAATGCTGATTTCTCAAGAAATTATCAACTCTGTGTCTCTCTCACTTCTAACCTATTTTACAAGTATCTGGAATGCTGGTGGGTCAGACAAAACTCAAAATCAAATATGCAAAGTTTCAAGTGTACCGGGAGGCAGAAAAACCCAGGCTCTGATCCCAGCTCAGCCACTGACTGCTGCTGTGACCTTATCCTGTCACCGACCCACCTGCATGTGTCATCTGTAAACCAGGGCCCACATGATCACTAAGGCACCGATTATGAGAACGGTACGCTTCTTTGAAACTACAATTTTCCCCAAAATTCTTCTATGCTGACTTCATGTCAAGTCTCTTCCAACCCCGGCTCTAAGTTGGGACCCTCTAATTTCTCTGGTAATCCGTAATTAGTATACAAGTTAGAGCATGTGCCCTGGGGTCAGTCAGAGCTGGTTTCCAACACAGAATTTTCTGGGTTCTCTTTCTTCCCAATGCTGTGATCTTAAGTTACTTCACCTCACTGAATCCATCTCAACTATGAAGTGGATCTGAGGATAAAATCCACCTTATTCCATATGCAATATTAGGAGGATTAAATGTCTATACACATATAAAGTGATATAAATTGACAAGCACATAACCTGCACATAGTCAAAGACTGATGTTACATATTACAATAATTAAGATAATTGTCCAGGGAAACCCAAAAACTGTACATTCTTTTGCTAGCCAAGGGAAATAAAAGACTCACAAGTGCAGGATGAAATGCTACAAACAGTATTTGAATTTTGATTATACTCCCCCTGATGTGATATTTAACAGAAGAAAAAAGAAGAAAAGTTTACCTGTATTCTATTTTTTTGAAAAACGCTGATATGGCTACACACAAACCTAACAAGACAGATGTACCTTCTCGACTCTCCTCTAGATCTTTCTGTTTTTCTTCTCTTTCATCAGGATCATCTCCGTCATCATCGTCATCATCATCATTGTACTGACCAAGAGCATTCACCAGCTCCACAAAAATTTCATCATTTATAAACCCACATTCTGAAATTCATCAAATCAAATATCAGAAATACACAAAAGTATACCATGCTTTTTTTCTAATTTGTAAGAAACAACTGGAGCCTATCAATCGGCACTACAACACCGTAATTATTATAAAATTGGGGAGAAAGGTCATTTCCAGGACTGGCCTAAGGCAAAGCTGGAAGTAGAATTTACCCTCGACACCTGTCATTTTCACAAGTTTCCAGTGCCAGCAACCACAGCCTAATTCTCCAGAAACTAAACACGGCTTTCGCCTCTCTCTGAACATTGTATCCACCAGACTGTGCTGTCCACTCGTGAGGGGACGAGAGGCTATTACATGCCACCCTCCTGCCAGGCACTTTAACAGGTCTCCTGTTAACGCACGAGTCTCCTGTTAACACACGAAGCTGTGGTCCTAATGACAGGACTTCAGGTCCTGTGGTGGCCTAGCAGAGAAAGTCATTTTGATCACAAGGCCTTTTGGAGCCCTTGTTACATAAGCAGGGCCCTAATCCTAACCCATTTCATTGCTAAAGAACCTTAAAATCTATATACATTCAAACAATTCTATTTAATTTGCATGTGATTGACAGTTTTTTGATAACCAACTATGCATAATTTCCAAGTGGCATATACAACCCTTCAATTTAAAAACAGATAGAGAAAACACTTAAAATTTTAGCCCAGGCCAATCCAGCAGTTTTAGTTTTTAAAAAATCTTTTTCATACTGACATTTGAAAAAACAAATCAAAATATCAATTCTCTGGCCCTTTTTCCAAGAGAATAAACACATGGCTCACCTCTATCCCCGTGTACTTTTCCATCGTAATTTTTTATTAGTTCTTCAATGAAAGTCCCATCCTGGTCTAAAACTTCATCCCCCATGTATGGAATGTTATGTAAAACAGTTTCATCTTCCACCTAAAAGTGAAATAAATAAATACATTTAAAAAGTAGACACATCCTAAGTACCAACATTTTTTAAAAAGGAAATGTAATATAACTGAAATTATTTTTTTTTTCCTAAGCAGATGTCCATACCCAGTTCTCCAGATCTAAAATAGGAGCAAACTCTAAAAGCTACAAAGAAATAAATGATGCTTCTCATCAATATCTGAGAAAACTGTTTATAGGAAAAAAACTTAAGAAAAAATACTCTATTACAGAATCAATCACTACAATTTATCATTACTTCATGTCCCTCTAGGAACACGCCACAAGTTATGGTGTAGCCCATCAACCGTTTGAAGACGTGTTCCTGCTTCAGACATTTAAAAGCATCTCAGGGTCGACAAAATACAGCTTATCAAAGCCAACCATAAATAACAATGCCTCAAAAGGAAAAAAACTAAGTGAGGACTTCCAAACTTCACTTGATCAACTTATCGACAGTCAACATAATAAATTCTAGGCATGTAAAATATGGATGGTTCATTACAGGTTATGCCCAAAGGATTTACTCTCATTCATA
The DNA here is from genome assembly GCF_014754425.2 of Oryx dammah. Classification (NCBI taxonomy): domain Eukaryota; kingdom Metazoa; phylum Chordata; class Mammalia; order Artiodactyla; family Bovidae; genus Oryx; species Oryx dammah. The sequence continues at coordinate 111,537,374 of NW_024070202.1, forward strand.
AAATAGGAACATTCTACAATCACAAAATGTTTCAACACTATGAACAAGACACATCAAACCTGATAGTGCTAATAAGGATGACAGATGAGTTTATACCGGGGTTTGGAAGACACCAGGAAAGAAAGAGGGTGCTGGCTGGGCAGGAAAGAGCCAGTCAAAGAAAGTTCAGAGAGGACACAGGACTTCAAGAAAACAAGGAACAGGAAGCTGACGTTATTGGGGGAAGAGAACTTTCAATAAAAAATGTTGAAGAGTAATTATAAAGACACAACCTTTCTGCAGTCCATATCTAAATAAGGAGACCAATTTAAAAAAAGGATAGGTCTCAGTCTGAAGAGGCCTTTGAACAAGGTATTGATTAAAAACAGAATTTTAGAAAGAAATTGTGATAACAGAACAGACTGGCCAAGATTGAAGAGAAGAAATGGCAACAATTTAAGTGTGAGGTGCCTCAGGCTGGCCCATGACTGACACAGAGGAATAGGCTGGGAAAAGGCCAGGACACACAGGAGCTGTCAGGTAGGAGCAGACAGGAAACAGGAAAACACAGGGAGTTTTTCAAATAATTCCTACATAACAAATTTAGGACAGGTGCAGAGTTCACAAAGATCACGGTACCTTAGACAAACAAAGAAAAGGCAAACTGGGAGGACAAGGGCACAGGGGGTATAAAATGAAAATGTCGGTGTTGATGTGCTGCTCTATTCAGAGTCAACCTCAGACGACTCCTGAGCCTAGCTGCCAGCACACCTCACCGGCACTAAACCCCATTTAAAACTGGAAAAGTTCATCATTTTGGACACAAGCCAAAATTAAATGACAGTTGGCTATTTTTTGTCTTCCCAATTATATCCATATAACCTTTGCACTGCAGGACATACCCTAGCCATAAAAAAGAAGAGTCTGCCTAATCTGGCTTTCATCACTAGCAAAAGCCAAGGCTGATTCATAAATAATACTGACAACTTTGGAGGAGGAGATGAATTACAATGGGAGGGCTGACAGATACACATGATTATCCATAAAACAACAGGGACCTATACGCAATATCTTGTAATAATCTATAAGGGAAAAGAATCCTCAAAGGAATCACTTTGCTGTACACCTGAGACTAACACAACCGTATAAACTGACCATACCTCAGTGTTTTCAAATGGTTAAAAAATTTACTGCCAAGTGTGAAACACTATATTCTTTCAGAATTTCAGTCTATGAAAATATGAGCCCTCTCAGAAGTTCTTGCAACATGATTCTCAAACCAAATGTTTTTGAATAAAGCCTTAAATACACAAATCTACGCAATGGCAAAAGAGAATCTCAAGTTTACCTTTAAGCCTCCACTAAGAAAAGTTACTGAGGATGTTAGAAACACCTATTTATTGAGAAATCTAGCAGGCAGTTCTCTAAAGTAGGCTCACCAAGGACTTCCATCAAGATTTCAATAGCCCTATTATTTTATGTATCAAGTAAGTAATAAAACTATGTATTTTTAACTTAACAACACAAGTCAAGAATGCACACTTTAACTTCTCTTTTGTTCCCTCCTCTCCTTCATCCTACTTCCATAAAGAATTAAATACTAGCATTTCATAACAAAAGCTATTGTGGAAAAATAACTAACCTTATACTGAGACTATTTCATAGCATACATTATCATTTAATAACATGCTGCCTAAAACTGTTTTAAATAGTAAGTTCTCACTTAACAAAATCTCAAAGTCAGACTGAGATTGCAGGATACTAACATCTTTAAGAGCAAGAACTAGAAGCTTCATCTTTTAAATATATTTTAAATCCCAGGTATGGTTTTTGCTTAATACTTTACCTTCGGAGAATATTTTAACTTAAAAGGAGTAAATAAAAGCAAAAAAAAAAAAAACTTATAAAGGACTAAAAGCAACATCAACACTGAAAAGGCTTAAAAATATATATAGTAATTGGTTTAAAAAATTACTCCAAGTGTTCCCATTTCGATAGTTATTTTTACTTATACTATCTTGAAGCATTTCTACGAACAAAACTAGTGGATGTGATAGAATTCTACCGGAGCTATTTGAAATCCTAAAAGATGATGCTGTTAAAGTGCTATACTCAAAATGCCAGCAAATTTGGAAAACTCAGCAGTGGCCACAGGACTGGAAAAGGTTGGTTTTCATTCCAATCTCAAAGAAAGGCAATGCCAAAGAATGTTCACACTGCTGTACAATTGCACTCATTTCACATGCTAGCAAAAACATGCTCAGAATCCTTCAAGCTAGGCTTCAAACCTAGACAGCATATTAAAAAGCAGAGACATTATTCTGCCAACAAAGACAAACTCTGCCGTCTAATCAAAGCTATGGTTTTTCCAGTAGTCATGAATGGATGTGAGAGCTGGACTATAAAGAAAGCTGAGCACTGAAGAATTGATGCTTTTGAACTATGGTGTTGGAGAAGACTCTTTAGAGTCCCTTGCAGTGCAAGGAGATCAAACTGGTCAATCCTGAAGGAAATCAGTCCTAATATTCATCGGAAGCTGAAACTCCAATACTTTGGTCACCTGATGCAAAGAACTGACTCACTGGAAAAGACCCTAATACTGGGCAAGACTGAAGGCAGGAAGAGAAGGGGACGACAGAGGATGAGATGGTTGGATGGCATCACCACCTCGAAGGACATGAGTTTGAGCAAGCTCCAGAAGTTGGTGATGGACAGGGAAGCCTGGCGTGCTGCAGTCCATGGGGTTGCAAAGAGTCAGACACAATTTAATGACTGAACAACAACAAAATCTTGACTTACCTTGACATGAAAATTACGCTTTGGTTAAAAGAAGTAATTACCAAATAAGAAGACACATTATTTACATACCATGAAATTCTGCTGCAGAGGAGACCAAGAATACATTATGGGTACTGAGGCAACCGCATTCAGAGTCTTTAATGGGATGACTTGTGTTGGGAAATCCAAGTCACTGGTCACCGAACACTAGAACAGAAAAAATAAAACTGACTCATAAGAATAAAAGGACAACCTGAGCCTCAGTCATTATAAAGAGATGCTGCCTACTTACATCATTTTGAAAAGTAAATTTCTTTACCTGAGACACTAAGTTGGTAAAAACCAAAAAGCATTCTCTCCTCTTTTACTTAGTGACCAAAAGAGCTTCAGATTTTGAAAATTTTCAAAACCTTCCAACACCTCCCATATTTACCAGTACCACTAAGAATCAAATATTATATTTATGTTGGCCTCAGATTAACTGCTCTTTGCTTTCACCGTAAATTTCCTACCTCACTGCTTAATTTTGTTTACATCTCAACTACGTGCAACAATAACACAGTCTTACTAAATAAGAATTTAGAAACTTGTTGGATTCACCTTTATCTTTACCTTCCCTTTTTAAAAAGCCAAGTGTCTGCTGATATTATCAGATGATACACAAATATTGAAGGTAGCAGATGTGAGTTTCAATCACAACAAAATGGATTCAAATCAATTCTGCAGAAGTGTAATCCCTAAATTATTAATAATAATAGCTAATGTCATTAAGCACTTTCTATGTGCTAGGCACTATTTTAAACACTTACATGTCTCATATTCAGTCCTCATCACAGCGCTGTAAGATGGGGACTATCCTTAGTGCCCATTTTACAGGGGAGAAAACTGAGAGAAAGGATACATAACTGGCCCGAAGTCATACACGAGTCAGGGCTAGAATTTAAGCCCAGAAAGTCTGACTCTGGAGCCCCTCTTCTTACCCAATACACACACTGTCAGGATACCACATCTCTAATACCAGTTAAGTACATATATTCCCCTGAAATATTATACCGTATTTCATCCAATTTATGATGACATGAATTTTAAAGCACACCATTACCTTCTGCATCATTAAGAAAATAATGTTGCCAATTAAACTATAACACAATATTTTATCATAGTGACTCTAAGATGCATGCCAGTTTCAGATGTTAAAATGTTTAAAAGTTTGCATCTTTGACTTGATGAAATACGGTAAAGATCTGTGTCCAAAGACCACAGCACTTCACCCTGTCTAGGAATTCAGCTTCTCTTAAGGAGCTCCGATACCCAATGGTCAGGTCTCCGGAGCCATCTCAAAAATGCCCTTGACAAATAATCCATGAAAACAGAGCAAAAAGAAGTAGAATTGAAGTAGTAAAATGAAACCAAAAAAGTCATATCTATTCGACACACATGATTATTATATGTTTCATTTTCATCTAAGAAGATTTTAAAATAGCAGGGCTAGATTTGGTGAAATCAGAGTGGAAGTCTTTGGCCTCCAGGCCCACCTGGCCCTCAGCATGTCCTTGGGCCAGGGGAACAATCTTCCGATAGTCACAGTCACCCGGCACAAAAACAGTTCCTTCCTCAGTGGAAGGGAAGGTTTAAAGATAGAGCAGTTAGGAAAAACTGTGACAGTGGTTAACCCATTAATTTGCTTTCCAAAAGGGCAAAGATCAAAGGTAACACTAGAGAGCTCATGGCTCGAGTAAGTAAGACAGTGTGAACAGTCGACTAAGCTCCAGAACCCGCAATCTTTCCCCGGTTCCTCCCTTGGCCTCTGAAGCAATTCCTCATGCATCCGTCCAAAAATAAGAGCAGTTAACATTTATTGAGCACGTACTATGTTGCAGGCACTGTGCTAAGTGCTTCATATGCATTATCATAACCACTCCTCATCTTAGCCTTTAGCATCGCGATTGCACGATGAGGAGGAGACTGAGGTTCAAAGAAGTTAAATAACTTGGCCTGGTCAGAAAGATAGTCAACTGCCAAGCCAGGATGGAAGCCTCAGTCTGCTGCTACACCCGGGAGCCTCATCCGTGCGCTCCAGCCCTTCCCGGATGCTCGTGCACGAGGTGCTATACGCCGAGCATCTTCTCCCCCACATCCTCCTCTTCCCCTCTTCCTACCACGTCTTCATTCCTTCTTCTTAAGTTACTTAATCAGCTAACAGTGGGGCAAGGAGTGGCTGTAACTACAGAATAAAGTGATATACACTGTCCAGAGGTTTTAAGTTCAAAACAATTTCATTCCTTGCAAAACAAATTGGGAGTTTTTGAGTTTTGTTTTACACGTGGTGGAGGCAAATTAATTCAGTGACTTTAATTCTGAAGACTGGTCCCCTTTAAAGCCTGGGGGACAAGGGGGAGCGGCTGCCTCTCCAACTCTGACAAACCCAAGGACACACTCACAGGAGGAGAGAGAGCTGCGTGTCCTACTCAACCACCAGAAGGGGCGGAGGGTGGGGGGGGTGGGGTGAGCTCCGCCCCGCCGGTCTGCTCCAGTGTCCTGAAGATGCTGAGTCCACTGAACAAGGGCACGTCTCCGTGAACAGAAAGAATTTAGAGAAGCACAGAAAATAAGATGGCAAAGACTGCAGCACTGGGTACCCACCCCACACCTGCCACACCCCTCACCTAGACCTCAATTCTCAGTCCTAAGTGTTACCAAGGGGCTGGAAATAAGCTCTCTGAGGGCAGAGCGTGGTGCTACATCTGTCTCGCAACAATACTCAGCACAGTGTCTCAAAAAAGAGTAGGCACTCAAAAAATGTTCCCGGAATGAACCGACTGCATTTGCTGACTTTTCCCCAATGCAGAGTTCGACTTCCATTTCTTTTAAAGCTACAAGAAAACCTAAGTAACAAATTGAAGGTCTATACCCACCTCGTTATCTAAGCATTATCCCTAGAAACTATCCCATTCTTTAACTATTAACTAAAAACCATATCCCTTTTGTTTATGAAATAATATTCAAATGCAAAAGCATTTGCTGGTAAAACAAGTTTGGGAATTCTTATTCATTGACTTACAGGAAAATTACTGAAAAATTCCAGTTACTTACCAGTAACTTTTTTTCTTTGAAAATGTATCATCCTTGACAGTTTACGTTACCAAAGTCTCATGTCACTCAGAAGACTGAATAGGACTTTGACCTCCTGGGTCTCCACAGCCTTTTACCTGATCAAAGCCTTGGGCTCAGGATCTCACTAGGAGACCTATACATCAACCAATGAAATTCTCTAATTCTAGGTCCAACTTGAGGATCACACAAGGAAGCTGTTGCAGGTAATCCATCAATGATGGTAAAGAAAGAAAGAAAATGACTACATGAGTTATCAAGGATGCTACATTTTCAGAGAAACACAGCTTACTGGTAAGTGACCAGGTTCCTCTGAGGATGGATAGACTTACATCAACCAGCTGGTACAATAGGCGACTGTGTGGCTGGACCACTGGGAGCTGGAGAGGGAAGTCAAGCCAAAAATAGTAGTTGTAGGAGTACACAACCAAACTGAGACTCTTGGCAGAAGGCTGGTTCCAAGTAAAAACTGTGTTATGGAAAATCGTAGAGGGAAGAGCAGGTGAGTGGCCTGCAGGGAAGGGAAAGAAATTAACACACCCTACTACGTGCCGAGCACTGTGCTAGAGACTTTACCAAAGTTAACTTCTTTAAAATTCACCACTACCCTAGGAGGCAGGTATGACTCCCCCTCTTACAGTGGGACATCCCGAAGGGCATGGCCACAGCCATCCAGACTCTCAACAGTCTTTACATTAGGAGGGTTAAGTCCAGCTTCCGTATAGTAAGGGGAAAAAAATACACCCGGTTAGCCAAGTTAAAAATATTCTTGGATCCTGGTTGGTCCACTCAATTCAAGCCAGAGACACAATGAACTGTTGATATTGTCTAATATCCTTTAGCTTTTCCGAGTAAAAACAATAAGGACTGTCTCACGTCTAAAGTGTAGGAAAGAAAGTATCGGCTGCCACCCAACTCCAGGGAAAAGCTGAGGGTGATTTCTGAAAGTACTCACATTCCTCACGATTTCAGCAGAGACAAGATGATACACCAAGTTTTAAATTAGCTAGCCCTCTGGTGAAAATGATAGTGTACATAACTTAATTTCAGACTGCTTTCATGTGAAGGAAGTACTGAAGAGAAAACTGGAATGAGGTTAAGTATCAAGTTTAGGTCAAGAAAAGCTCACAGTAGAAGTGAGCTCCTAACAGGGGTTGGAAGGATTAGAAGGGTGGCTAGAGGAGGAAAGGGTGGTCAGAAATCAAACATCCTGATGAGGTCTTGAAACAAAGACTTTTACAGTTAATAAAAGCAGCTAATCAAGGTCTTGGGAGCTAAGGAATACAAGAGTGGTTCAGACCAGACTGCAGATTATTTCCTGTTCTAGTGCTGAATATGTGTGCTGCAGAGCCACCATCTCTAGAGGAGAAGCTCCGCCTAGGCTCCTGCTCTGAGCTCACTTGAGAACAGAAAGATGTCATCATCCTACAAGCATCCTCTGGGCGGGACATGGGGGCATATATAGCATTTCACAGAGAACAGGTAACACGTGAAGGGCAATGTCAGGATATTGGGACCTTAAAGCTCCTCCCTGCATCTAAGCTCCTGAGTGAGATCACAGATCTATAAATCTAGTTAGTACTGTAACTGTTAAGAACCCAACTCTGGTCTGAATCTGAAGGGTGCTGTAAGTGTAAATCATCCCCTCTTAATCTGCAGTTCCACTAAAATCCTACAGATCAGAAGCAGAATTAATATAGTCACAGGACAAAAGTTGGTAGGACCACAAAAACACCCAACACAGCCTGTAAGGCAGGTAACCAGAGTCCTGCTTGTCCATGAGAGGCCAACTCAAGTACCTAATTCAGTAAGGGTCCTATGAGAGGTAAATAAGATCACTTCTATCGTTGGGAAAAAAAAAGAAAGAAAAGAAAAATTAAGAAGCAGAACAAAGAATAAAGCCGTGGTTTCCATAAGCTGGGGCAGCACAGCTGCTGTGAAGCCTGGCTCCCACGAGTGGATGTGGCGCTGAAGGCCACAGGGCAGCAGGGGCTGAAGTGGAGACGGGACAGTCCCGGGACCTCGGTCTCAGGAGAAGCGCAAGCTCTGTGTGCAGGTGCTGAGCCTGCTCCATGACCACCAGACAAGCCAATTCTGCTCATTTTGGCAAAACAGAGGTATGCCACTCCCAAGTTGCTCACAGATTCATCATTTAGTGAATGATGCTAAAACGACAGAAAAAAAATCAAAAACAAAATCTCCCCACTCACTCTTTATACGACAGGAAATTCCTAATAGGGTAAATGACGTTAAAACATAATGAAGACAGAACTAGAAGGAAAGAGGGGTAATTTATAATCTTGAAGTGGAGAAAGGCTTTGTCAGCCTTAAAGAAACACAAAAATCAAAGGAAGAAACTCTAACTTAACTACATATACATTCAAAACTCCTGTACAACCAAAATGTATCAGAAATAACATCAAAATGGGGAGAAAAAAATCTGCAGAACAGATAATTTAAATCTAATATTTATAATATATAAAAAGTCCTTAAAAATCATAAGAAAAAGTTCAACCCAATTTTAAAAGATCCGAGCCCATAACAGCCAACTCATAAAAGAAATACAAACAAACAACAGATACTTAGTTTTGCTGAAAAAAGGAAGGCAAGCAAATTGCAATAATATTTTACCTATCACACTGACAAAGATTAACATTTTATGTTGGGAGAACCAGAGAAATAGACACTACTATTATCAGTTGGTAAAGAGTGTAAACAAAAAACTTTTGGGGGTCAATTTGTTAACATCTATTAAAATATTATAGACACATATCCTCTTGACCTAGTAATACTGTTTCTAGAAACTTTTCCTTCAAACTTACTCAAAAGATGTGTATGAAGAATACTCACAGAAATGCTAACTGCAAAAGGAAAAAATAAAAACCTAAGTGTTGATCAGTTATGAACAGGGCAATCAATTGTGGCAAAGCCACAGGACCAAGCACTTGCACTGGTGAAGAACTGTAAAGTGATGGCCCCAAGTGGCAGACATATTTTATCTGGGAATAATTGTTTTTTAAATAAAATACATCATCATTACTAACATCTTACAGAAAAAGAAATCTGAAAGAATCAAAATCACAGGGGTTGAATTACAGGGTCCTTTCTTTGTATCCTGTTTCATATATTTCTGTGTTACTTGAATTTTTACAGTTAATATTTTATAATGACCTTCTAATTAAGAAAAAGATTTTTACAAAAGTTTATTAACCTACAAATATTCACATGGGGCTTCCCTGTGGCTCAGATGGTAGAGAATCTGCTTGCAATGCAAGAGACCCAGGTTCGATCCCTGGGTCAGCAAGATACCCTGGAGAAAGGAAGGACAACCCATTCCAGTACTCTTGCCTGGAGAATTCCATGGACAGAAATCTGGTAGGCTACAGTCCATGGGGTCACAAAGAGTCAGACACAACTGAGCAATAACACAGCACACAGATAGGCACATTAACTGCTATGAAAGCACCTCATTAGTTGCCAAGGTAGCTCATGAAATCTACTCATCCCTCCCAAAAAGGTGCTCAAATTATATACTTTTACGAAATCAAATAAAACAGAATCCTAAGCAGTGGATTTAAGTCAATCCATAATATCAAGCTAAACTGTGACAGAAGTTCCAGGCCTAAAAAGTGTTATTTCTTCAGAGCAATAAACAATTGTCAACACTGTAGACTAACTAGACAAGCATTTCTTTGGACTCTGGTTCATTCTGTTTGTTTTTAAGATAGCTGTCAAAATTTGGTTTTGCATTTTGAGAAGAGACTTTGACCTTTGTAATAGTCAATTTAACAATTTTTAAAATACAACTGTATACACAGTGTTCTTAGAGAAAAACAGCAAATTAAACACAACTTCTGCTAGTTTACGATTACAAAATAAACATTTGATATTTTTGAAAAGTTCACTTTTTAAAGTTAAGATACATCATCTTAAGTTTAAAATATGAACTCAAACATAAGTGTATGATATATCTTTAATATACAATAATAAAACAAACACACAACCTAAGTGATCTTTCTTTTTTTTTAATGGTCTTCTTGGAAAAGTATAAAATGCTTACACTGGCTTCCTTTCAAAAGAAAAGTAACACCTCCTTATGGTTACTGAAGTAACGTTCCATCTATTTCCACTCAAAGAAAGCCAGAAACTCCTTATGGTTACTGAAGTAACGTTCCATCTATTTCCACTCAAAGAAAGCCAGAAAGAAAGCAAGGCTGCTGTGATTTGAAAAAGTTACATGGGCAGGAAGGACTGGAAGAGTTAATACAAGATTCAACCAACAACGGGTTAAAAGAGACAGCAGCAGAAAGCAACTGAGAAACCAGTTCCTTGAGAAACCAAGAAAGGATGGATATACTCAAGCTGAGAGTTAAGACACTCACTTGGGAGCACACCTCACCTCTCTCTAAGACCTGAGAAAAAGGGCCCAGCTCCTTGCCACACTTGCTCAAATGCTGAGCAGGACACACTGGCCCTCTAATCCTGAAATTTGCAAAGGAAAGAAAGCACGTTACTGTGTTGGAGTGAGGAGTAAAGAGGATGCCAGTACATATTGGGTACACCAGCATGTTATTTTTCTTTGTGTATAGTAATTTCTATTTACAATTAAGTGACAAAAGTACACGACCATGTCAACAAATGACGCAGTCAGGTGTTTAGAGGTAAACAAGTTTTTTCTTCCCCTTCAATAAAAAAAAAGCCCAAATTGCAAACTCATGAAAGAACTCACATGTCCTGTATTACAACAGAAGCCTCCCCCTACAAAAAAAATTTATTTGTGAATATCAAATGATAGGTGATGAACTTAAAATTCTAAGCTATCACTAGGAAGAGCAAACCTGTATGTACTGCAAAGTTTCACAAATGTGAGAACCTGGGGACCTTCTGATGCTGCTTGTGTGTCAAACATTCTGAAGAAGCCCCACATTTCTCACTCCTTGCATTAGTAAACAAGACACAGAATTCTCACAAGAACATTACATTCTCCTGGGAATCTAAAAATGCATATTAGCAGGATATTTTTATATTACACCAATCACACCAGTTGCCCAGAAGACAGACATCATTTGAGAAAGCCTCCCTTTCATTCACAATATGTACAAGTAAAAAAAAAAATCTCGATATGAAGAATCAATGAAGAGGAAAAGCACCTTGTGGTTTTTAGCAAGAAAAGGAAAATGTACAAAAAGAAATGCATTAGTAAGAACTACAAGTGTAACTCAACCAACTTCTTCACTACAACTGGAAAAACAGACACTCTCAGAGCATACTCACTGGCTACAGGCTCACCGAGATAAAGTTCTTTACTTACTGATAAGACAAAGTAATGATGTCACCAAGAAACAAGTTTTTGATAAACAGCCACATGTTATGGCAATATGGTGTATATCCCTTGGCCTGTAAGTATTATTTAATAACATTTTAAAGCTGAGCACTCCTTAAAAAAAGATAAACTGAAGAGCAAAGGAAATAAATGTAAAATATATATATTATAGTCACTATCTTTAAGAAGTCAGAAGTATTTTATAAAAGAAAAAACAGACATACTCTGTACTAAAATCCTATGGCCAACAGTTTAGGTTTTGTAACTTCAACACCAAAAACTAAGTCCCACAAGTCTCCTAAAAGCATGCGTGAAGGAAAACAGCAGACTGAAGATGTGGTTGCAGGTCAACTGCAGGACTCCTTGAACCCAAGTCACTTCATGAGATCAGAAAGTAAACTTGTCAGGTTTTCTTTACTAAAATAACCTAGATAAAATTGGTCATTTAAAAATTGAGCGTTATCACCTACCTTCTACAAGTACAGAAGGGAATAAAGTATTTGAGTGAATGACTGAAAACTGTCAGTGAATCATATTATGCTCCAAGGATTTAAACTGAAGACAGCCCTTTTATAAAGGATGAGTTTATAAAGATAAGGACTTAATTAAAGCTGTGTCACAATAGCACTTAAATGTTCAAAGAAACAGACTTTTCAGGTGTCTGGGTCAACAGTACAGTCCCAAATTCTGTCAAGCCTACTGCAAAGAAACTCTTTGCAAAATAGGCTAACTTATCTATTTTCCCTGCTTCTGACCTAGTTGACTCCAACTTTCAAAGCGTAAAAAATAAACTGATCTATTTTGGAAATGCTCAAACTAAAGAAAAACTAAACAGAGATATAGTCTTATCTGAAAAGTAAGGAGACCAGACAGAGACCACTAAAGTCCTTTCCAGCCCTAAAATTCTATCATTTACTACAATAACACCAAAAAGCCCCACAAACTATATAAATCTTCAGCTTCCAAAAGTCATTGATGATGGTTTTAAAGGGGGTGGAAGGCTAGGAGGAATAAAAGAGGAATCATTTGAATCAGAATCAGCTGTCAAGAGAGGCTCAAAAACAAGGAGCTTGACCAGTCAGAGCTCCAGGCAACAAACCCTGAACCCTGAGGTTAGGGGTTTCTTTCCTCCTTTTCCTTCCTATTTTGTGAAAATGCTTCTTCTCAACCTGCATGGAGTACTAAGTTTAAAAACCACTTGTTTTTATCAAAATACTAATTTCTTCTTACCATTTGTCCCACAAGCTCAATAAAAAGTTAGGCATCTTTACATTCAATGACTTTTATCTCTACTGACAAAATTAAAAGCAAAATTCAATTAGCAAATATTCATTTGAATAAACTGTACTCTTAACACCAAAAATTGTATCATGAGCAATTCCAGTTGTACGTAAATAACAAATTTCAATAATTTCTTAATGTGTCTGAGCAAAGTGTACTCTTTCAGGCCCACATCAGATCATTAGAGCAAGGAAACTGACTTTAATCCCTCTAAGCTACGTTTTCAATGATCCAGCGGATGTTGGCAATTTGATCTCTGGTTCCTCTGCCTTTTCTAAAACCAGCTTGAACATCCAGAGACATTACTTTGCCAACAAAGGTCCGTCTAGTCAAGGATATGGTTTTTCCAGTGGTCATGTATGGATGTGAGAGTTGGACTGTGAAGAAGGCTGAGCGCCAAAGAATTGATGCGTTTGAGTTGTGGTGTTGGAGAAGACTTCAGAGTCCCTTGGACTGCGAGGAGATCCAACCAGTCCATTCTGAAGGAGATCAGCCCTGGGATTTCTTTGGAAGGAATGATGCTCAAGCTGAAACTCCAGTACTTTGGCCACCTCATGAGAAGAGTTGACTCATTGGAAAAGACTCTGATGCTGGGAGGGATTGGGGGCAGGAGGAGAAGGGGATGACAGAGGATGAGATGGCTGGATGGCATCACAGACTCGAGGGACGTGAGTCTGAGTGAACTCTGGGAGTTGGTGACAGACAGGGGGGCCTGGTGTGCTGCGATTCATGGGGTCGGAAAGAGTCGGACATGACTGAGCGACTGAACTGAACTGAAGCTACGTTTCCTCACTCAGAAATGGAAAAGGGGTTAACACAGCCATCACAATGATCAAATCACAACAGACCTAGCGCCCTGCCAGAAATCACCACCGCTGCGACTATTATAAAGGCAGGCTGGGCTTTCGGCAGCATTTTGAGATTTGTAATGGGTAGCAAAAACAAGTGTTCCATGTGTTTCCTACTTTATTTCTCCAAATTTCTAAGATTTTTCTCTCTAGGGAGAAAAAATCCCAGGTTTCTTTTTCCTCCACTTCAAAACTTCCAGAACATCACCAGACAAAACTTGCAAAAGAACCAGTGAGAGGCTGCATCCTGATCCCTTTTGAGAATGTTCTAACCAGCACAGAAAGGGATCCCTTTTACCTTTAGTGATGAAATATTGATTAGTATATTTTGTTCACATATGTACATTAATAAGTACATATTAATAAGCCATTTACTTCAATGTGTAGGTCCTGACCTGTTCCATGTGACTGGAAGGTGTTAATACTTTTTTTCATATAATACATTTTATACAACTGCAAATCAGAGCTTAAAGAGTTGTCACCTAACAAAAATGTATAAATAACTAAGAATCATCCCAAGCCATTTTTTACCATCAAGACCATGAACATCATCACTGAAACCACTTCTAGAACCATAGCTGTGGCACTGACCAGTCCTTGAAGCCAGCCTGTCACATGACCTCAACAGGCCTCATACGACAGCAAATTAGTGCTTAATTATTATAATACCCTATAAAAAAATGTCTGCTCATTGAAAACATCACTTTAGAACAAATTCATTCTATTGTTTAGATGCATCCCCTGTTTAGACACGCAGGTCAACAATCATCTACTCTGTGGTGTAATTTAAATTTCAACTCACTTTCTTCCCTCTTTCTGCTTCCATGCCTGTTCATATAGCATTTCGTATGATGTCATGTCTTCCTGTATAAAACTGGTACTTAAGTTGAAACACCTTAACCAAAATCCTATTGATTGGTTCATACCGTGTAAGTTTCTGCCATTTTCTCTTCATCTTGCTACTACTACTTTTTAATGTGTTACTTCATTATAAACCTACCATAGATTTATTGCCTTCCTTGGAAAACAGTAATTTTTTGCAGGGATTAAGATCTACTTCTTCATCAAAAAAAATGCTATTAACAAAGGAAATTCTGACCTCTCGACCTCAAGTTTTAAAATTCCCAGTGAGCCCTAGAATTTAAAACAAAATGTGTAATAAAATGCTTGTTAACTCCATGAGTATGCATGAAAAAGAAACATTTCTTCAAGCATGGCTAATTCATATGAAGGGGGAGAAAAAAAGTGTGTCAGAAAGCCGTGCCCTAACTTTTGATCTGATGAGGACACTTAAGAGTATTTTTAAGTTCTTTTTTAACGAATAGTCTTATAAAAGTCTAGGAATCTACCTAATAACAGTGAAAGTAGAATTCTAAACACCAGAGCTGTTACAGGAATAGCTAGAAGCCATTAGCAGTTGCACATTAAAGAGAAACACCAATAAAACAAGGGACATCCGAGGTCAATGGTTCTCTCTCAATAACCAACCAACGCTGCAACAGCAAAAACCAAAATGCACTGATAATTTGAACAGCGCGTGAGTTCACCAACCTCCCTGGTCCCGCGCAATGAGCTCACAGAAGTCAGGATATGCACAGGCTGGATTCTTCGCTGTTTCCACTCTTGGTTTAAGATTTCTGTTCTTTCCAAAATTTTCTGACGATTGGAACTAAACATACTCTTTAAAAAAAAAATGAAGGAGAGGAGAAAAGAAATTGTTCATTGTTAGACAATTTGTAACATCTCTAATGAAGGTTAAAATTGCATGATTCCTAAAAAGTACCAGGGACATTCCTTCAAAAGCATATGATTTTACACTAAAAGGTGGCTTCCCACATTCAAATAATACAAAAACACAACATCTATTATTTTACTGAGAGTGGAAAGGGAATAAGAAATCATTTTTGTCCTTTGTTAACTGTGTACATATCTTCTTTAATTACAAAGACTTCAGGAACACAGTACCATGAAACACCCCTTTATGCTTGGATCCTGGGTCTTCTCATGCAGTACACAAAGCTATACTGAAAAGATGGTGGTTGCCAAGTAGGCAAAATTAGACTAACAACTTATTTCACTATGTGCATGGTACAATTTTTATGTTAGTTAAGACAGACCAAGGACCTTAACTTTCAAGGTTGCATTTCTCTTATAGTAAATAAGGCCATTTTCCCTTCAAACTAAAACTTATCTTGAGGGGCTGTACACCGCGTGCTCCCAGGAGGCAGAGGGTACCTTGACTTCGTCAGCGCGCCTGAACCTCTTGAGCTGCCGCAGGCGCATGTATTCTGACTTTACGCGCTTCCGCCAACACACTGGTCCCTTCTCAGACTTCTTCCCAGTCTGGCCCATGATTATTCTAAAAGCAATGGTTTCATATTAAAATCGCTGATCTGACCAGCCTGAATATGATCACTTGTGTTTTAACCCCAGCAAACTAACCACCAACCAAAAAAATGACACATCATTACGCTCTCGGTATTTGCAAGGAGGGTACTCACTTGTTCTGTGCTGTGAAGTCCTTAAAAACATTTCATTCCAGGTATAAATTTTTATTTAGCATAACTTTTCAAAGACATTTTTATTTACAAAGATATTCCACTCCTAAACTGCAGTCATTCTACCAAAACATGACCCATTACAGGAGTTAATTATATACAGTAAGGAGCTATGAGATTCACACTTGTGGAGTGAAATAAAAATGTAGACACACGTTCTAAGGTTTTCATCATTAAATTAGCTGACGTAGGCACAAATAAATGACTGGAGAAGAGAAATCCAGAACGGAAGTAACATCTACATACAGCACTAAGGGTACAAGATAGCAACATGTGAAACAGGCGCAAATTAGAGCAGTCCCTCCACAGGCACTTTCAGCCACGCTTCTCACCGTCGACATGGTGACGCAAGTCTGTGCTTTCACCTGTGGCCACCTTTCCTCCCATGGGGCCTCCCAGAGAAGGCAGGGACCCAGAGGGCTTGGAAGCCAGTTATGTGAAACAGGGGCTCAGCCTGCGGTCCACCAGGTGTCCAATTCACACTACAGAATCTAACAAGTGTTCTCTTCTAGAACACTTTCTCAAGTGCTAAGTTTGTACTTATATCTTCTAAAGATTAGAAGGATAGCCCTCTGTCAGATGGTGCAAAGGGGCCGCGCTGGGGATCTGGGCTCTACTTTCTCTAAGCACAGTGGAAAGTCATGGAGGGTTTTCAGTCAATGGGAAGGAAGATGTCCACTCTGGAGGGGCCAGCTGGTGGCAGCAGTGACAGAAGGGGCTGCAGGAGAGCAAAAGGCAAAGGTGAGGCCAGGTGAGACTGGACGGCGGAAGTGTGGCCAGGTGGGAGACGCAGCCTGTACAAGCACACCGGGGAGGAGAGCAAGGAAAGGATGTCCATCTACAGAAGACGGCTTTCTGGCCTGAGTAACCGAGCAGGGTTTCAGCTACCCGTTTACATACAGCCTTCAGGCACAGAGAAAATGCCTAAGGAGAGGAATCGGAGAAAGAAAGGAGCCCAGAGGTCAGGGGAACTTTCTGTAGGAATATTCCACCACCAAGCCAGGACAGACAAAGCCAATGGTGGATGGTTCAAGCTGAAAGAAGAGCAAAAGAGAGCAAGGGATAAATGACTAGTAAGAACTGGGCGATGAACATACAAACATGAATGGACCACAGAACCTGCCATGTGGAGCTTATAACCTACCTAAGAAGGCCTGAAAGAACAGACTCTGCAATACGAGATAAACACACGAAAGTACTGGGGTTGAGGGTGGGGGAGTCAAGTAAGGAGGGGCAGAACAGTGACAGCTCAACCTTAACAGCTGAGGCGATTTCAAGAGGCACGGAGAGCAGGCGTTAAGAGCAGGAGCCCAGGGGCAGCAGGGGCGCCAGCAGACACTGCAGACAAAGCACGCCCCACACAGGTGAAGAGCCCGACTACAGGAACCGAGGGAATGAGAAGAATGAAGAGCCTGCAGGACTGCAAATAGACAGCTGAATGAGGTTCAAAGTGCGCCCTTGCCTGGGGTGCTGAGCGGAACACTCCTGGGAGGTGAGGAGACTAATCGCCACAGCCGACCCCACCTTGGCAGAAATGAAGAACCCCAGAAGAAGTTAGGAAGAAGGTAAGGCCGGGCCAAAGGGTGCCCGAGTCTGGGAGAAACTAGAGCTCTATTTAAAAGGTGACTCTGGGGCAATTTTTTGCTTTCATATCTGTGGTTAGGTAACTCAGGTGACTCAATGCAAGTTATTTTAAGATATTTAACACTTCAGAGGCCTACCCAAAAGAGGGAAACATCAGGTAAAAAGGGATTATCACCGCTTCATTAGCTCATAAACTCATCACCACTGCCGCCTCCACAAATTCTTCCTCCTCGGAGGCGGTGGTGGTGCCGAGTCCGATGAACCTGCTTCGGGAGCATGGCTCTTGTCCTCTCTGATGTCCAACACGGCTATCACTACGGTTCTAAAGGTGCGTTTTTTTCTGTCGTGGTGAAAAGGTATCATTAGTTAGCACTTCATGTTTTCAACCCTGGAATATCTTCCAGATGTTTCTATCATTAGTAAGAACACCTCTAGAAAAGTCTGTTAGGACAGAACCAAAGCTGTAACTAAATTACCAAGTCTCACAATCAACAATAGGACACTTCAAAGCTGGTTTGGAACCAATCTCTCCTAAGAGGGCATGTGTAGACACGTTTCCACATTTATAAATTTCAGAAAGCTCTCCCAAATAATGAAAATGAAGGTTTTTAAGCCATAGAATGATCTGGTAAATATGCACAATAGACAGGAAAAGAAAATCATGATTCATTTAGGGGAAATTATCCAAATATAAGGTTCATGACCTCTGAATTAGGATAACAAAAGTATACAGACTGTTCCTCAAAAGTATAGGGATAAACAGGCAGAGCCATGAAAAAATTAACAAAACTTAAGGTACCATTAGAAGGATGTTTTTTACATAAAACAAGCTCCCTCCCTCAGCATTGACAACACACTAAAATCACATTTACATGTTCTTCACCCCACTTCACCCCCACTGGAGGTTCCTCAATCTCAAGAACAGTTTTTCTCTTTTGTAAAACTCCAGGGCCTGGCTGGGTGCCTGACAAACAGATTTTAAAACAAACAAACAATAAAACCAAACGCAGGTCTACTAACATGTGCTGATCACGAGCCGCTGTGCCACTAGGTATGAAAGGAAGGGGGGCTGCCGTGCTGAGCACAGGAAGGGAGGGGAGACACCCCATCCTGAGAAACCTGGGAGGAGCCTAGTCTCAGGGGCAGCCAGGGCCCTGTGGTCCACCTGTCCTGCAACAAATCAAGAGGCCCTGAGCGGAAACCTGGAGCCTCGGGATTCCCTTAAGGAAGCTGCTCCTGCCTGAGACCTCATCCAAACAAACTGGGTACCAGCACCCCCCACAGCTAGCTGGCTGCAGACACCCGGCCCGGCAGGCAGAAGCCTTCAAATTCGAGCTCCCCCAGCCCCTTCCCGCCCTGAAAGCAGACAAGTGAGTCCTTCTACTCCTTCCCACCATATCTCAGCCCAGTGAGAACTAAGATAGCGCTCGGAGTACTCGTGGATTGGCAGAAAGGAACTTTCATTAAAATGACTTGCTACTAAATGGATGGGGATGTGTGAGAAATCCAGGTTTTAAATGTCTCACTCAAAAGACCTGTTTAGTCCCACAGATGAAATGACACGAAATATGATTTTTATCCCAGAAAATAAAATAGCTTCTCTTATTCAAAGCAGATATAGCTCAAGTCCACCTGTATACAATGAAACTGAAACAACAGTTATATGGTTTAATTCAAGAGACAAACCAGGGTATGGCAGGGGTCCATCCACACCTTAATACAATGTCGTACAGCCTGTCAGGACTACAAATACATAGATTAAATAAAGCAAGATTATACATAGTTCAGAGTCTATTTTATGAATCAACCAAACCTCAATTGTTTTGGATTAGGCTTTCTGCCACATGAGACACAGAAGGGATCTGAGGTATATTCTTAGGACTACAATGAATGAACACAAGACAGGTTCCAGCCCCATGTCCTCAGGGTCCATAAGCAGCAGCCCGAGGAGCAGACCTACTCCGCCCTTGCCCTCCAGTGTAGGCACCAAGACACACCTCACCTGCAGTGACTGGGCCACAGAGCCCAGGAATCTCATTCCTGTTTATCAGGTCCAGCCCTCGGCCACTTGTGAGGGGCCTTTATTACCTAAGGTAACATTCCTGCCCCTCCTCACTCAGCTGAGGATGACTGAGGAATTAAAAAAAAAAAAAGACAGAAAAAAGGTTCCCTAGGCATTTTCAGTGCCCTTGATGCCCTCTTTAAAAGGTTCTTCATTCCTAAAGGATTTGCCACATCAAGTCATTTGCCATCTACTCACCTGAGTTGTGCTTCTACTTGTCTAAAGAAAATTATAAATTACGTGTACTACTTATCCTTCTCAACTAATTGCCTTAACGTTGACTCCTAACTGAAGACCCGACTGAGGAAGGTGAAATCCAAACTCAACAACATTTAAGTACTACTACTGCGACACTCTCAGTGTCCTTCCCTAAAGAAAACTGCCAAGTTTGAAAAAATCACCAATCTTCAATAGTGCTTTTATATTTAAAACACTTTTGAGGGCAACTCGAAGTCTCACCAATTTTATTTATCTTTTTAAGTTAAAAACCACTGTTTCAATAAACTCAAAAGTAAATTAATGGTAAATAAGATTTTGTAGGTTAGGATCAGGAGAACTTAGAGAGACTTACAGATGTTAACTTTTGGTAAGACATAAAAATTTACCAAAGGGAAGTAAGTCTTACGCCTGAGGAGCTTCACAGAAAACCCCACAAGAAGGAGACTGGGAGCAAGGCGTCCCGGGAGGCAGGCGCGTGGGGCTGCTGCCTACGCCCCAATTCGGTGGGTTCATGAAAACAAGCAGATACCACTACATGTCACCCCCGGCCCCAGCTGCGCAGAAGGGTGCCCTGGTGAGTAACAGCACTGGTTATGGGCGCGGGGCACCAACGTGGGCAGCACACTCTCCACATCCCACCCACAACTTAAACAGAGGCGCGCACACGGCCTGCAAAGCCAGTGTCCCTGGGCTGGACCCAGTTCTCCCAGAACCAGCTGTGTGAGAACCTGGCCAGGTTCCCATATCTCTTGGTGCCTCCCTGTCCTCACGCCCTGAGGAGCGTCCAGGTCAGAGAGCTGTCCTGAGAAGCCCACTCAGGTCAGGCACCGCCCAGTACCCGTCAGAGCAGGCGCAGCACCAGGGAGGTCCTGCCACCATCACCCGCAGGTGAGGGAGAGGAGGATACGACACCCAGAGAGAAAGTCAAGATGACACATGGATGTGAAAAGTCACTTTCTCACATGGGAGGCTCTAGGCAAGTAAATAAGAACAGAACAGGACTCCAGGGATCTCAGGAAGGAATGCAGACCACACAGCGAATCCAAGAGAATTGAAACCTCAGGAGGTAAGCCCACGGAAAGAGGTGGGCTAAAGGAGCCCACCTAGGAAACTGTGGAAATCTGTGTTTCAACCGGACAGAAGGCGGCTAAGGACGAAAAGAACTGGGAAGAAGCTCTGTCCTATAGCTCAGTTTTCTCCTGGGGAGCCAGGGCCAAACAAGAGGAGGCAGGGACGGACCAGCATCAGGGACGGCAGCAGGAACTCAGAGAGACGCAGAGCATCCCCGGGTGAGCCAGCGGGCGGGGCCTTCCCCAGGCCGCAGAGCCCAGCAGCAGGAACCCACGTCTTCTTCCCCTGAATCCCACTGCCGGCACAAGGAAGCCGGGCTCTGAGGAGAGGGCCGTTCAAGGGCTGGGACCAGGAAACCAGGAGGAAAGCCTGCAGCAGAAAGGAAGGGAATGCTCTGAGGAGGAAAGGCAGGAATCAGACTGAAGGACTCCCAGGGGCCAGAGCTGCAGGGGTTTTAGAAGCAAACAAAATCACAACAGCATTACAACCAAACTAACAAGTATCCATGAGTCTGAGAGAAGAAAGTGAAAGCGTAAATAAGTAAATGGGGGTGGCGGGCAAGTCTTCCTTATGCGGAATTCCAAAATCGGGGTGGGTAGGGTCCCAGTGCAGATCAGCAACACCCCCGTCAGGGTTATTAGCTCACCCTCTGCTCGCACCCCATGACACCTGCCACATACAACTCGTATCTTCCCCTAAATCTCACAACCTGTCACTTCAGTTGCTGCTTAAAAAAATGGATCAACCCAAACTGAAGGATATTTCCACCAAACACAGGACCAATAAATAAGGTTATGATAACAGGGAAAGACTAAGAAACTGTCACTGATCGCAAGAGACTAAGGAGACAGCAGAATACAACCTGGTGTCCTGCAGCAGAGTAAGAACTAAGCAGGAAACCCGGGGATATCCAGACAGAGTCTCCAGGTTCATTAACAGTAATGTAATAACGGTTTCCTAATTTCTGACAAATATACCATGATTACAGAAATCTAAAATTATTTCAAAATAAAGTTTCTTTTTTAAAGAAGAAAATTAAGTTATACAACAACCTAAAAGCTTCCATTTTAAAAGTAGGCACCTACTTTTTAAACAGAACAGAAATATATTAGAAATTAAAATGCTATGTAAAATGTTAAATTGAAAAAAACAAAAAATTTACACAGATGGAATTTGAGGGGGAAATTCTCACATCTAATTCTACTATTTAAAAACTCAGACATCACTTGAGTAATATAAGGGGGGGGAATCTCCATATGAACTTATGGTGTCTACTTAAAAAGATAATCCAGGCTATAGGCTATATTAATAAAAATACAGACTCTGAACCAAGGAAAGTGATTGTTCCACCGATTATACACATACTGATCAAAGAAATCAAACAGTTCTATACAATTCAGGTGTTGTGTACAACTAGTCGTGTTCAGGATGAACAGAGAAGCATGTCTCTGACCCAGCTGGGAGACAGCAGTAAACACCGAACACAGAAAAGAGCATCTGAGTTTGGGGTTTTAATAGAGAAGTGCTAATACACATTCACCGAGTCATTCAATATTTACTGAACATCTAGCACATTCTAGGTACCCTTGTAGGAAGAGAAGGCTCAGAAATAAATAACAGACAAAAATCTATGACCTTACAGAACTTAGTCTACTGGGATGGAAATAAATCAAAAACAAAGAAAAATGTTTAGTATGTAAGATGGATGGTGTTGAGGGCTGTGGGAAAAAACAACCACCAAACAGGAAAGTGGGGTGAGCCAGGTCTGCTAGGGTGAGCAAAGGAACCCTGCTAAGGCTCTCAGCACCCTGTGCAGGGTGCAAGCCCGTGGGACGCAGAGAGCTCACCAACTTGTATTCTGTTCCCACCAACCCACTCGTAAAATATGCAATAATATTTTCTAGTAAAGATTCCAAAAATAACTGATTCAGTATCTATCCAAAGCAGGTTTCAGTAACTCCACAATGCTCCAGTCATCAACACAGCTTTACAGAATTTCCAACTGGCATTAAAGCTGGCATTCAAGGACTGCTAGTTGTCACAGCTCAGGTTAACCACTAGGTCAATTATCCTCAACAAACAAAGACTAAAAGTCGACAGCATTTTATAACACATACATGCTCTCTTTGTTAGTATTAAGCCAAATTAGAGAAATAGATTGGCTATTCATTCATGTTAACAAAACAGCCATCATTAAATATGTGTTGCTGACTGGAATGTCTGTATTTAATCTGTCAATTTGCTTTGGTTATACCATAAGATGTTTATACGTGTACATTTTTAGAGAGCATATAAATAAAACTAAAGTCAACCCAACAGTTGCATTCAACATTCAAGTTTGAAAAATTTATTAGAAACTGGGTTACTGAAGTAATTTAGGAATAAAGTGACAAGGACTTCTGCCTGGGTTGGTAATAGTGTGAATGGAGAAAAAAGACAGCAAGAGACATTCTAACATTTAAAAGCCTGATGCACTCACGTGGAGAAAAAATGGAGCAAAAGAGATTAAGAAGCCCTAAGTTAGCCACTGCAACCACTAAGAATCTGAATGTAGGTCCAGATTTAGACATTAATTACTCACATAGCAGTCAACCAGCACAAAGAGCAGGCAGAATGTTCACAGAAAACACGACACCACTCATAAGCTGAAAGGGTCTTAGGGCCCCTTGAGTTTATATAGGGTGTAGCTACTAATATTTTTCATATTAGAAATTTAAAACTGAGAAAGTTTTAAAACATTTATTTAAAAAACAACAACAGCAAGTCTATCACATGTTAATATAATAACATGTAATGTTATTATAAAATGTTAATATAACACATTTTATTTTTAAAAAAACTATTTTCCTTTTTCAAAAAATTAATGAGGGGTACTGTTTTACATTTTTGCCAATTCTTTAAATATCTGTCTTAATAGAAGACAGCTGGATTCCCATATCTGCTTCTGCATTCAATCTGCTCCAACATGCTGTTTTGGTTGAAGAAAATCCCTTCCCAAACAAATATCTGAGCTACAGCAGAGAAGGGCGTCTGCATGGCTTCTGAGCTCATGGGCAATCTCATGCTCGGACATCACTCCAGAACTGTTTTAAGAGAAAAGTGACTAGAGCAGCTTGTGATTCAACCTCATAGCTGCTTTTCCTCAGTAAGCAGAGGCTGTTGCTTAAAAGATCAGTTACAATGAGGAATCTGAAATTGTATCAATAAACATCCCTGCCCTGCTACATTAACATTCATTGGCCTGTCTCCTTTGGCTGCATCTTTAACCCATGCGTGACTTTATAATATCATTTCCTCAATTTGAAAAACACTGGTCCACTGAGTTATGCAGATTTTCCATAAGTTCACATATTTCAAAAAATCATTACTTGTTAAATCCACTGCTGTCATCAGAAAAATCTTTAAGCATCTATTGGAAAAGCTGTCAACCTCACTATGACAGATACCAAGTTTTCTAAAAATTCTAATTTTTGCTCCAAAACTCAAACATTGCCCCTGGCAACAAATAACGGTCAGTTGTTCTCCGTCAAGTGACAGGCTCACTTTGTTGAAAAACGTCTGCCCCATACCCAAGCTGGAATAATCACTGTCTGTCAACCCCTCTTCCAAGTGAAAATGGCTCCGCGTGAAAAAAGCAGCTGGTGCAGCCTGGAACTCCATCACGTAAGGGCGGCTCCCAGAGAGCGCTGGACTCGGGCAGCGTCGAAGGCCTGTATGCACATTCCTGTCCTGCAGCACTGAATATTAAGATGTGTGCATCAGGATCAAGAGCATATAAAGTTAGTAACTGTTTTCACTTCATCGAGGACGTTCTCGAAAAAACATTTTTTTTCAGCTCCAAGTGCTACAGTGCCAACAGTCCTTGTCTACCACTGCTTTTTCGCCACTGGAACAGATGTCAACACGTAACATCTTAAACTATTACCAAAACTGTCTTTTCAAAGTATCTATTTGGCTGGACCAAGGTCTTAGGTGCTGCATGTGGGTTCTGGTTCCCTGACCCCATGCACTGGGAGGGCAGTCTCAGCCCCCGGACCACCAGGGAAGTCCCACTCCCTGCGGCCCAAAGAGCACACTTGGAGAACAAGTATATCCAAGACACCACATGAATCAGAAATCACAACAGTACCCCAGCTTTTCATCTGCCTAGCAGAGAGCCTGGAGCTGGCATATATTCAAATTATATTTCCTAAAAGACAAGTTTGTAAGAATGAAAGTCTAGAAATCACCATTTTTGCAATTTAAAAAAAAGATAAAAATTTCTGAGAGCTTCCCTGGTGACTCAGTGGTCAAGAATCTGCCTGTCAATACAGGAGACACAGGTTTGATCCCTAGTCCAGGAAGATCACACATGCCACGCATGGGGCAACTAAGTCCACGTGCCACAACTACTGAGCCCACATGCCCTGGAGCCCGTGCTCCAAAACGAGAGAAGCCTCCGCACCACAGCAAGCGTAGCTCGCCACAACTAACGAAGACCCAGCACTGCCAAAAATAAATAAATAAAAACATTTTAAATCTATGTTAAAAATATTTAATGAGGGGTACTTCATTGTAACTGTCAACTACAGAATTCAAAAGAAAGGCTGCCGTACATCTGTGCCAAATTAAGGGATTAACGTTAACAAAATTTGTCTTAAACAAATTGCTTGCTTTCATCCATCTGTCCTACCCTTCACCCTCACAGGAAGGTATCATCCCTCGTCACCATCTCTCTTCTAACCCCCCGCTTTGCTTCCCCCAAATGACCCTACCCTTCTGACCAACTCCCCACATACTCACTCACACTTTGCCCTACCCACGTAAGAGAAAGATAAAAGTAAATATCTTGTCCCTTTTCACTTTCTAGCATGCCTCTGTTTTTATTTAAAAGGGAGAAAAAAGGAACAAAAATACACAAGCTCACTACTGCTGCATCCAAACAGTCCTCCCAAAAGACTTGTGAAAATTTACGAAAAAGAAATTTCTAAAACTTCATTTGAAGGACTTGGGAAAGCCAGGAATAGAGGTACTATCCACCAGACAAAATCAACTTATAAAACATTCTGAAAGTGCCTAACACGGTAAGTGACACAAGTTCACAAGATACAACAGGCTCATTAGTGCCTAAACTTCAGCAGATCATAGCACACACGATCACTAGCACATACAACTACAGGTGAAAAAGTATTGTGAACAGCATTTGTATCAATAAGTTTTTAGGAAACAAATGTGCCCTGACTACTGATAAGAGAAACTAAAAATTCAGATCATATTTGTAGCCCTGGTTTGAGCCCAGCTAAAAAGGCACAGGAAAACTAGAGTAATGTACCAGTCTTAGGTGAATGATAGAAAACATTAACTGGATTGTTTCAGCAAAAGTGAGTAGACTCTGCAGTAGTGTATTTTCTACAAAAGTCAGATCATCTTCCTTTCAGCAGAAGAGTAAACTAAACCCCAGTCTACAGACCAGCATTCTTGTGTTATTTGAAAATCCTATCCATTCATAGACATGTCTTAGAAAAGAAATGGCATATAAATTTACACCAGGTGGAAAACTGAACTATCATAAAGGTCTTAAACAGTTTGTTGGGACAACAGACAAAACAGATTGATTAGCTAAACTGACATCTAGAGGGTGAAGTTTTCTTTGAAAACTGTACAAAACCTGTTTTTATGAGCTAAACCTTTCATTCTGTTAGGTACTACTCAGTTTACCGAGACACTGTTGGAGAGGAAACAGAACAGAAACTGACGCACCAGAAACTGACCCAGCTCACCGTAATCCAAGGACCGGGCGTGGGACACGCATTTCTTCAAAACTCCTTCTGATACTTCCTTAGAGGAAGTCTATTCTAAATCATATCTCAAATAAGCCAACATCCAGTACCCGTTTACCAACACACATTGGGGAAAGTTTTCAGAGAAGCCCACGTTAGGTAAGTTACCCTGGTGAGCATTAAGCGGGTGACAGGACGCTGCCACCCCAGCCGGCCCTGCAAGGCCTTGACACCAGTCAGCTGCGCGGGCTGCCAGTGCTTTCCACACAGCATGAGCCCCCATGCAAACCAGCAAGTATGCTCAACAGAAGGACGGCGATCTGTGCGCACACTGGAGGAAAACCGGCTGCTCTGGGGCCTTAAGAGGTTTCTGTGATACCTTTCTAGAAACTCTCCACGGGCAATTCTGCCAACATACTACTGTCACCTGACACACTGACTCTATGTCTTAATCCCCAAACAAAATTCCCTTTATATTCTTTTTTTTTTGGCTGCACCACAGAGCAAGTAGGGTCTTAGTTCCCTGACCAAGGATCGAACCTGTGTCCCCTGCAATGGCAGTACAGAGCCTTAACCACTGGACCGCCAGGGAAGTCCTCCAGTTTCCTCTATATTCGAAGACAGTATCATAAAATGGACTTGGCAGTTCAAACTACTAATGCCCAAGTATTTACAGACTCTCTCAGAATTTCCAGGCGTTCTACATCAAGTAACCCTTACCTGGAGATTTCAGCACTGGGGTTCGTGTCCACCACAAGGGGATAAACATGTCTATCAATGCCATTTCTTTAGCTCATGGACAAGACTCCTCAGAGACCCTTCAGAAACTCCTGGGGCTCATCTCTACCTTGAAATTCATTCTCTTGCTTAAAAAAGTAGTAGTTTTGGGCCAACATGGAAGTAAAGGAGATAGGGGTCATGATAAGCTCTAAGTCTTTTCACGACCTTCCTATACTTAAGGTTTATGATAAATATAAATATACTGCTGAAGTACTAGAAAATGCCTAACCCTTCAAGTATTATTTATAACCAATGATATTTCCAGTATGTGTTACCAAACTATATTGTCTATTTAATTATTTTATTACTATAAAATCATGTGCTGTGCTTAGTCACTCAGTTGGATCCAACTCTTTACGACCCCATGAACTGTAACCCACCAGGTTCCTCTGTCCATGAGGATTCTTCAGGCAAGAATACTGGAGTGGGTTGCCACGCCCTCCTCCAGGGGATCTTCCTGACCCAGGAATAGAACCTAGGTCTCTTGCACTGTAGGCAGGTTCTTTACCCTCCGAGCTACCAGGGAACCAGCTTATAATCAGCATTAGATGTTTTAGGAACGGGAGAAGTGCACAGAACTGAAATGCTAGCTAGGAAGCATCACAATCACCTGTGAAGGTAATATAAACTCAAGTCCAGTATTTCTCAGTCTCCAGAGAAACAGACCTAAGTGCCTACAGAAGAGAAGGACCTAGCATCTCAGTATTTGAGCTAAGAAGCCTAGAAGTAGCAAAACCCTATCCTCGAAGGGACCTCTGTCCTCCTGGTTGTATGAATTCAGGCAAGTTACTTACCTCCACCAAGTTCCTATTTCTTTATCTATGAAAAAGGTACATGGTAGATCCCCAGTAATCACAAGCTGCTCAGTTTGTTTGCTCATCTCAGTCACTTAGCAGTGGAGATCCACGAGAGCTACTTGCCAAGGAAACAACTACTTTTAAATGATCATCCTACTGGTAGAAGATGATTAAGTTCATCCTAATAGAACCTTTTAGAACATTCAAAGACCAGATAACTATCTTCTCATTCAGCAAATGCTCTATTTTTTTAGAATAATTATAACGTATGACTTTCAACAAATTTCAAAAGTAAAATGGTTGGTTTACAGCTGCATGTATATCAGGCACAGAGCAGGCTAGAAGTAAACAACAGCCAGTTCCATGACTTGGAAGCACAGGATAGCTACTCACGCACCTGTGAAACTTCACTTCAGGCGCCAGCATCAAAAACATACAAGAGCTGCTCTGACGATGATCAAGATTCTTTCAATGCTTAAAGAAAATCAACTAGGCTTTTGTCATTTTTTGTGTTTTGCTTACAAAGCACTTGGTCTTTAGTATCAAAAGCCAAGACACTAAAATGGATAAAACAGTCATGATGTTCTGTCTTTTTGACACTTTTTTAAAGCTTACTAGAAACATCCTGACATGCTATGTATGAATTTAGTGTGCATAAATGCAACAGAGAAATACAGACCAACTGGAGATAAATTTGCAGAATCATTATTTTATATTCCTCACTTATTTCCAGGTTTCTCAAGCTAACTTTAATCAAGAGTATATTAGATACATAAATTAAAGATGCATAATAGTACCTGACAGCAGGTAGCAAAGTTCACTGGGTGATATACACAGCAAAGACAAATAAAACTCACTTTTGAGCAGACTTCTGAAGGCTCTGCTTTAAAGGCTAGGGTGCTATTTAAATGATCATTTACTGAGTTGCTGCTAGAGAAGAGAGGCCCAAGTTTTCGATTTTATTGGTCCTAAACCAATTTCACAAAATGTTATTTCTATCTGCTATGTACAAGACTTTTTTCTAACCTCTACCATGCAGATGAGTAGACCAGAGCTTTGAGTGAAGGGGAGAGAGAGAGAAAGGCTGAACAGCAGCTTGAGATGCTACAAGGGTACGGAAGGGATTCCAGAAAGAGGACAGACTATGAACTCCACATGAGGCTTCTGGAGACAAGGAAGATGACCAGCTGAGCTCAACAGGGGAGAAGTACAAGAAAACTCCTGAGAAAACAGCTAGTTCACTGTGTGACTAGTCGAGAAAGGTTAGGCTGTTTCTGAGATAGCCTGGAACACTAGCTTCGGGAGTTTCTCATGGAATCAACCGCCATGGAAGACAACCCACCTGCAGAGGTGTACAACACCCAGCAGAAGCCCTGGCACTTTTTTTTTCTTTATTAAAGAGGAGACCATCTCAGGATGGTCTTTATTCCTCTGCTGCATTTATGCACACTAAATTCATACATAGCATTTCAAAATGTTTCTAGTAAGCTTTAAAAAAGTGTCAAAAAGACATTATTTTGTACAGTGAAGAAAAACTAAAAATTACTGTGGGAGTAAATCAGGTGTTGAGCAAAAGAACTGATACTTTGCAGAAATAAAGCAGCGAACAAATCAAGTATGTATAATCTGAAAAACCATTTGATTATATAACAACAACAAAAAACTACTTCACTATCAAAACAGGCAGACCAAGCTTGACAATTTTATTATCACTTCTACATAACCAGATTCTAAGATAAAAGTCAGTTTTAATTTCCCCATTTATCCTCTGAAGAAAAAAATGAAAGCAAATTGTTAATTCACTAAAAAATGAAAAGGTCCAAACTACTCCAAATGAAAATTTAAAGAATTATTAAATATTATCACTTTCACATTTTAAAATTCTTCATGCCACAGAACTCACATACCTAAGACCATCGAGATAAATCGTGTCCTTTTCATGTTCTTGTTCCTACAAACATGACACTGTGTTATACCAAGAACTGAATGACTTGTGAGTTAAGAACAGATTTGTTTTCACACAATTTTACTGAATTTAAACAATTATGCTTCTAGTGTTATTACTTAACTTGATCTATATATTGTCAAAAATACACAAAATCAAAGGGGAAAATTTGGAGAACAAAACTGGAAAACATTAAGGAGAAAACATTTCCAATACATACATCTGACAGAGACAGTGTACCCAAAATACAGAAACACCAATTTTTAAAATGGGCAAAAGGTTTGACAGAAAAGTACACACAAATGGCCGATAAGCATGTGAAAAGATATCCAGCACCATGAACACTTGGGAAATATACATCAAAACCACAAAAGGACACTCAGCACTCATTAGATGCCAGTGATTTAAGCAACAGCAACATGGGACATTGGTGAAGACGGAGCAGAACCACAGGTCCCAGGCAGACACCACCCTGACTCCACGCAGGACGGCACAGTCACTTGCGGAGATGGCCTGGCAGTTTCTCATGAAGTTAAATCAGTATTTACCAAGTGACCCCACAGTCCAACTACAAGTCTACCCAGGAGAAAGGAAAAGATCCATCCACAAAAAGATTGCCCAAATGGTCACAGAGGATTTACTATAACAAGAGCCAAAAGGGACCAGCCCGATCAGCGAGAAGTGAAGTGAAAAAAAGTACAGGATGTTCACACAGGGACTGCTACTGAGAAATAGTGACTCCTGAAACAAGCAACAACACAGATAAACCTCGAGAACATGCTGGATCAAAGAAGCCAGTCACAGAAGAGTATATCCTGCATAATTCTATTCACATGAAATTCCGGAACAGGAGAAATCGGATCGGCAGCTGAGAGAATGATGGAAAAGGAGCATGAAGAGCTCTGCAATAGCAGCAAGGTTACATCGTGACTGACGTGACAGTCACACAGATGCTTACAGCTGGCAAAACTCTTCCAACTATACCCTTCACATGGTGGATCCTAATGTATATAAACTACACTTCAGTAAAGCTGATTCTGTACCCCCAAAAACCGGACACCTCTCTAGAAAACAACAGGGCAACAGCTATTAAAACCTGAAACGCGCATAATCTTGAACCATCGGCTCTTCCTCTAGAAAGCTTTCATGCAGAAGTTCAAAGCTCCGTAAGGATGTTCCCCCCTCAGAGGGCGAGCACAGCACCCACAGAGACAGCTGGTTCACTGCCTGATGACACAGAAGCAGGTACAAGGAGTATTCCACCCAACAACAGCCTGAGAGCCTGGAGCAAAGGGCAGTACACTTCTGCAAGGAGCCACGTGGTTAAGCACTTGAGGCTCGGCAAACCACAGCCAGTCGCCTTGCATATTCTTCGGGGGGGTTTTGTTGTTGTTTTACAACTCTTAAGAAATGCTAAAATCATTGGTAGCTCACAGGGCCTTACGAAAACAAAAAACAAGTGCACGAACGTACACCCCCAGGCTGAGAAATCAGGGCTTTGAAGCCCTAATGCCTAAATTCAAATCGGTAACCTACCACTTACTAGTAACTTAATCCCTCCATCTCTTGTTATTACAGTGTCCGTGTAAAATAAATGAAAGTACTTAAAACCGTGTCAACTACAGAGCAAGCTTTAAAGAAATACCAGCTTTTTAAAATGTAACAGATCTCTGTACTGACTTAAAATAATTGTTTTATATCAAAATAACGTAATCCTGCTTGTGTAAAATACATAGATACACGTATAAATATATCGGGTTGACCAAAAAGTCCATTCTGGCTCTAGCAGTGTGCTTAGTTGTTCTTAACTTCGTTAGATTGTACTGTGACAGCTCTCATATCAGTGTACATTTAAAAAAACTTATCAAAACTGGTCAAGTTTTTTAAAAAAGATGTTTTTATGTGGACCATTTGTTAAAGTCTTTATTGAATTTGTTACAATATTGCTTCTGTTTTAAGATTTGGTTTTTTTGGCCTGGAGGCATGTAGGACCTTAACTCCCAGTCCAGGGGTTGAACCTGCATCCTTTGCACTGGAAGGAAAAAGTTAACCACTGAAGAGCCAGGGAAGTCCCAAAATTGGTGCATTTTTATGTAGCCATTTTAATACTGAAAATGGAAGAAAAAAAAGGAATATTTTCAGCAAACTATGCTTTATTACGTCAAGAAAAGCAAAATCACAACTGAAACACAAAAACAGATTTGTGCAGTGTATGGAGATGGTGCTGTGACTGAAAGTATCAAAAGGAATTTTCGAAGTTTCATGCTAGAGATTTCTCGCTGGACAATGCTCTACCGTCTGGTAGACCAGATGAAGTTGACAGTGATCAAATCGAGATGTTAACTGAGAAGGATCAATGTTATACCACTCGAGAGACAGTCAATATTCTCAAAATACCCAAATCAATACCTGAAAATCATCTGCACCAGCTTGGTTATGTTAATCGCTTTGATGTTTGGGTTCCACTTAAGGGGGAAGGGAGCCCTTCTTTACCGTATTTCCATATGCAATTCTCTACTGAAACATAATAAAAACATTCCATTTTTAAATCAAATTGTGACGGGGATGAAAAGTGGGTACTGTACAATAATGTGGAACAGAAGAGATCATGGGGCAAGCAAAATGAACCAGCACCAACCACACCAAAGGCCAACCTTCATCCAAAAAGGGTGAAGTTGTGTATATGGAGGGATTGGAAGGAGTCCTCTATCGTGAGCTTCTTTCAGAAAAGCAGCTGATTAATTCCAACAAGCACTGCTCCCAGCTGGCTTTCCAGGTGGCTCAGTGAATCAACTTCGATCCCTGGGTCGGAAGATCCCTTGGAGGAGGAAATGGCCACCCACTCCAGTATTGCTGCCTGAAAAGTTCCATGGACAGAGGAGCCTCATGGGCTACAGTCCACAGGGTCGGAAGGAGTCTGACACCACTTAACGACTAAGCATGCACGCACCCACTGCTCCTAATCAGACCAACTACTGAAAGCAGCATTCCACAAAAAGCGTCTGGAATTAGTCAACAGCAAACCATAATCTTCCGTCAGGATAACCCAAGACCACATGTTTCTTTGATGACCAGGCAAAAACTGTTACAGCTTGGGTGGCAAGTTCTGGTTCATCCACCATATTCGTCAGACATTGCACCTTTGGATTCCCATTTATTTCAGTCTTCACAAAATTATCTTAAAGAAAAAATTTCAATTCCCTGCAACACAATAAAAGGCAACTAGACAGTTCTTTATTCAAAAAGATAAGAAGATTTGGGGAAACAGAACTATGAAGCTGCCTGAAAAATAGCAAAAGGCAGTAGAACAAAATGGTGAATACATTGTTCAAAAAAGTCCTTGATGAAAATGGAAAAATGTGTCTCTATTTTCACTTTTAAAACTGAAGGAAGGAACTTTTTGGCCAAACCAATATATTCGCGTGAATACAGTGGAAAGTTTGGGACGAATACACAGCAAACTGTTAAGGGACATGGAATGGGGTTACAGAGATCAAGAAATGTTCACTTGATAAACATCTAAATTATGTATTTTAAATTGAATACATAGTGTCTGTTTTTTTAAACAATAGACAATTAGAAGTAAACAGATAAATCCTATGTGGCACTATTTTCTTTATATACAGATATTTAAGTTTGGGAAGTGTTTAGTTCCATGAATGAGAAAGTACATCCGGTCTTTAAAAAATAATACTGGCACAGTTACTAAGACTCACTTATTAAACAATTTGTGCCAGGTGTAGTTCTAAGAGCTTCACGTGTATTCATTTATTTAATCCTCTCCACAACCTTATGGAATGAATGCTTATCATTAAGACACCAATTTACACACAGGGAACTTAGACTTCAAGGACAATGTGACAGGGTACCCAAGTTATATGACTCCAAAGATCACACTCAAAGCTTTCCTATCTTCCCCCCAGAGTGCACTCTATTAGAATTCTGGCTGAAAAAAAAATCCACAAAGACATCTTTTAGTTAGTCTGGGGCATCAGATCCCATAAAACTACAATTCAGTTCAGTTCAGTCTGAACTACAATTTATCTACTTTTAAATATAATTTTCTGATTGATTCAAATAAACTCATTCTTCTTGGAACCCATGATTGTCTTCAATCATCCAGAAGACAAGTAGATAACATGAAGCTGATAATAGGAGCCAAACAGAATCTAAGTTTGGATCCTGCCTGCAAATTCCTAGCTGATAATCCTGGGCAAATTCTTAACCCTCTACACCAAAGCTTACTTATCTGTAAATGTTTGCAGAGTGTGCTGTTGTTGTTAGTTCTTTTAACAGTAAAATACACATAAAATTTCCCATTTCAACCATTTTTAAGCACACCATTCAGCGGCATTAAACACATTCAAAACATTGACCTTCCATGTCCAGGGTTTTTTTCACCTTCCAAATAGCAGCTCTGTCCCAATTAAACACTAACTTCCCATTCCCATCTCCCCTCAGCCTCTGGTAACCCCTTGTTCTACCTTCTGTCTCTGTGAATTTGCCTGTTCTAGCTACCTCCTATAAATGGAATCATAAATTGTTTCCTTGTGTGTCTGGCTTATTCTCCTGAGCATACCATTTGCAAGTTTCACCTACGTTATCGTATGTGTCAGTATGTCAGTCCTTCAATAGCTGAACACTCCATTGTATGTACACGTTTCATTTATCCAAACCTCTGCTGATGAGCCCAAGGTGGTTCTCACAAGAATTAAAAACAAAGCACCTGATGTGAATGTTACCACAATAAAAAACAAACCAAGCAAACGAATGAAGCATCTGGCAAACAGTAGGCTCTTTAATATTAATGTCTTTTTCTTCACTTTGTTTTGTCATATTTTTGCACCACATAGCGGTGCAATGGCAAGACAAAAACAGTGCAACCATCTTACAAATTTATCAGCTATGCCTTTTGAGATATTACTGGGTTTACAACTACATTTATCATCTTAAAAGTATGATGAAGAGCACCCCAATAAACTATCTGTAATTACACTAACACTACTTTCTTCAGTTTTAGCTTCAAAACCTAGCTCAAGTTATTCCAATCAAGAACTCATTAATGGTAACTAAACCCCTTTTGATTAAAAGACATATTCGTCCCCTAAATTTCGGTCAATTTCAACACAATTTAAGCAGATACTATATGCCAGGTATATCCTGACGATCCATCAAGCTTCTCTCTGGCTGCCTGAAATACCAAATACGAAAACCAACAGTTACATCTAAAGTATATCCGATTTTCAGTATCTTAGGGTATTAATAATTAGGAGAAACCATGGAACTTGTACACCTTGATAATTATTTTTCTTTGTAACCACTGCCACTCAGGGAGAAAAATACCTTCCAAAGCTCTTCACAACATGAATATATCCTGTTTGCTTTCCAAGTTGCTTTGTCGAAATATTTCCCTACATTTTCAGGATTTCCTTTATTCATTCAACTATTAATCCCTGCTCTCTAGCAACTCAGGTGCACAAAGAAAACTAAGACAGAGCCTCTGCCTCAAGGCACTTCAGAGTGAAGGGAGGGATGCACCAGCAAGTGATTTCAATTGGATACAGGCTACAGTAAAGGTACCAACTAAGTCCTTGAAGAGACATGGAAGGCCTCCAGCAGGTGAAGCTTTCTCTGAACTTAATAAGCTGTTCCTCTTCTGCTCTCCCCAAACTGCACATTTCACCTGCCCACGTAGAATTCATCATTCACAGAAAATGTTTTCTTCACGTGTATGGACATAAAGACTGCAAGGCAGATCCATAAATCATTTCCAACTGACTCCAGAATTCATTAGCTCGTCATAGGATTTTTCCTTGCTGTTAGTTTTTAAAAAGCAGATCAACTTTCTTAATCACTTCTTTAGGCCAAGTCAGAAACTAATTCAGACTCCTGCAGCATGCCAGCTCAAAGGATGGGGGATATCCTGGAAAATCTCCATGTGACCTGGGGAAATCTGCCTACACATTTTTAGTAGTCAACACAAAGATAATCACTTTTACCTATGCATGCAAGGCAAAGCTGATATAAACGAATTTGAGCTTTTTTTCTTTGCCTAACTATACTAAATCAACAAGTATAGTTTTTTAGCACTGCTACTTAAACTAAATACACTCTCAATTCAAACACAAAAAATTTAAAACCAATTCCCCCAAAACCTTTTCAAACAAAATCTTGTGGCAAGTACAAAGATAGTAATTATCAAATATAATGTACACAAGATGGGGAAAACTGGAATTTTGTATCCTAAAAGATTCAAATTTCTGCCAAAATCTGCATAACCAGCTCACCTCATAACAATGGGCAAGATTATCAGTAGGACTTTTTATAATTACCAACAACTAATATAAATGTAGACAATACTTAGGAACAGCACCTGGAATGTCAGTTCAGTGATGTCGAACACTGCAAAATGTGTAAGACTTTTACACTACATTTCTTTGTCTCCATTTTTTTGAAACCGTAAAATAGAAGGTTGCACATTAGATCAACAGATAATGCAAAGAAGAAGAATGCCTAAGTGTTTCTAAATTTTGTTCCTTTGAATACGTTCACTTTCCACAAAAATTAGTATTCAAGATGCCATTTTCCTAACTGTTTCCAAGACTTTAAACATTACATTCTCTAACACACCTCCAAAAAGAGAATAGGATTCTTTATATCTAAGACTAGAACCCCATCTATTCCTAACTTTAGGGAATAGGAAAATTAAAATGTATCTTGAATACTTTCGTTTTCTTGCAACTAAAATGATCAATAGGATTACACACTTGCTCTACATTTTATCTCCAAACATAAAATATTTGCTACTGGTCATGAGGAGTAATAGAAGATAAACTCCACAACCAACCCCCCTAGCTCCCTAGTGATCTAAGGGTTAGGATCCCACCCGCTCGATCTCAAACCCCCCTAGAAGTATAGACTACATTCACCTGTGTTAGCATTAGTGTTTTTTAAAAGCTTTTTTAAACTGTTGTTTTAAATGTTGTTTTATGTGACATTGAAACGCCACAAAATTAAGCTGATAACGACCTTTCAAACCCAGCAAGCAAACCCAGGAGCATTTTAAACATTTTTAAATACCAAAGACATCTTTATTTCCAAATGAATTAAAATTTTACAGATCCTGTGCGACAAACAAAGAAGTTTAGCTTAACTGCGGACAGCACACGTTCGATTTCTTAGGCAACGAACATTTCTGCAGCCAGTCTTTTCTGACTCAACAAAGCTATTGTTCACGGAAAACAAGTTCAATTAATGAGAAATTGCTAACCATACCATCCAAACACACATTTAGCATAAGCGTTTTCTTTGGACCAACTCTTTCTACCATCTCTTCCCCGTTCATCCCCTAGGGATTTGGGGAACAATCTCTCCTCACTAAATGACAGCTGATTTCGTTAGCACCTGTCGCCAGTCTCACACGAGTTGGCCAAAACAGCCTGGACAGGTTTCTTTCTTTTTTTTTTTTGGAAGATGATGATTCTTCAGAAAGTGGGGATTCACCAGGCGTGAGTTCACTAAGTTTTCCAAAATACCGCGCTTCTCGATCCCTCCCGTTCTTCACAAAGTGACCCTGAGGCACCGACTTTTGGGGAGGCGGAGATGGGGGTGGCGGGCCCACAAGGACGCGTGAACTCGACGGAAAGCCCTCCGTAACGAACAAAACCGCGGAGGTGGGGGGGAGAACAGCGCGACCCGTCCCTCAAACTTAACGGAGAGCCCCGCCGAAACGACGGAGGCGGCCGGGGACCGCCTGGTCCGAGCGGGGCTCGGGGCCGCGGGGCTCCGGGGCAGCTTTAGGCGGAAATGTCAGCAAGAGCGGCCGCCCGAGTCCGGTCTCCGCGCGCCGTCCCGGCCCCCGCGGCCCCGGGCCGAGCCTGCGCGCTCGCGGGGAGGGGGCGTGGGGCCGAGCCCGCCCGCCCGCTCCCCACGCCTCCTCTCCCGCCCGCTGTCAGGCCCCGGTGTCACTGCCCCTGACTCGCGCCGAGCTCCCCCGAGACACAGTCCGTCCTTTGTCTGTGAGTGCGCACTCGGCGCCGAGGTCCCATCAACTTGTGTGGGTCCCGTCCCACCCGGGCGCTCCCGCCGCCGTGCCGCTCCACACAAAGGAGACCGGGGGCTCGGGCGGCCGGCCCGCCCCGGGCACCCGAGCGCCCCCAGCCCGGCCCCGGCGCCTCGGGAGGGAGGGGCGCGCGAGGGGACCCCCCCGCAAGCCCTCCGCTCGGCGCCCGCCCGGGCTCCCGCCTCAGGTTTCTCTGGCTCCCACACAGCCCGCCCGCGGGGGTCGCGCGGGTCGGCCCGGACCCACAGCCCCTTCCGGGAGGCGGGGGTGAGGGGAGGTCTCTTCTCACCCCCACGAGCCCCAGAGGCTCCCCGGGAAAGCCCGCTCGTGGGGGGGGAATACCCGGACCGGCTGAGCGGCAGCGGGGATGTCCCGCCGCCGCCGCCCCACGCCGAGCTCCGGAGCCCCGCCGGCCGGCCGGCCTGCCAGCCCGACAGCGGCGCGTTACCTGCGCCCCGCGCCCCAGCCCGCGCCGCTCCCGCGCGCCGCT
>NW_024070202.1:111576420-111592531 GCF_014754425.2 Oryx dammah
GCCGCCGCCGCCGCCGGGGCTCCACCGCCTTCTGCGTCCCAGTGGGTGTCGGACGCTCCCGGACCGAGCGCCAAACCAGGCAGCCCAATCGCCATCGCTTTTATTTGGCCCCCCCTGTCCAACCAAGCGCCGCCCCGATTGGCGGGACGCGAGGCGGGCTCCCGTCCAATCACAGGGCCCGCCGGGCTCTGAGGCGCCGAGCCAGCCCCACGCAGAGGCGCCCGCGGGACTCGGCCGGGCCGGGCCGGCGGCGCGTGCGCGCGGGCGGGCAGGCGTTGAGGGACGCTGCCGCCTGAGTGGAAGCGCCGCGCCGGCTCTTTGTTCTTTTCGCTGAACGCCCGGCGCCTCTCAGGAAGGCGGCGGGGCCGGCGTTCGGGGAAGAAGGGCCTCCGGAGCCCGAATCCCCAAACCGCGGGCGGGAAGGCGGGCTGGGCGGGGTGGCGGGAACCGGCCGGAGGGCGGGACGGCGCGCTCGCGGCGCTTGGCGGGAACCGCCGCTTCGGTGTTCCCGGGCCGGAGGGGCGGGGCGGGGCCGAAAGCCAAGTTTGAACCAGTTCAAAACTCGGGGGTGGTAACGGTTTCAACTGCCGCGCTCTTTTCCCCGCGCGCGCAGCGGAGGCCCTGGCCGGCCGGCCGGCGGGCGGGAAGCGCCGGACACGAGGGCCCGCGGCACCCGGTCTGCCGGCCAGACGCCTTCTACGGCCCCAGCTCCAGCCCGGCTGGTCTCGGGCGAGGAGCCGCGAGCCTCCCGCGCTCCGGCGTGGCCGATGCGCCGTCCCCCGAGCCGAGCGGAGCGCCCTGCCGGCTACTTTTGTCTGCTGCCCCCCCTCGGCCGCTTGGCCCGACTCGGGTCCCACTGGACTTTGGCTAGTCGATCCCACAGTGCCCATCGCCTTAGAAACCCTGGGAAAGAGAGAAGTCACGATTATTTCAAATTCCTCATTCAGAGCGCCTTGTTCAGACCCTTTACAGTGTTTGTAGTGCCAAGCACGTGTCAGCGTTAAAAATCATTTATCAAGGATTAGTGCTGTTCATGTCCCTCGTGCTAACTTCTCTACAAAGTATTACGATTCCAGCATTTTTCAAGTATTTAAAAAAAAAAAAATCATGGGATGAGCCTGTCTCCACCCAGAGGAGTTAGTGTTATTCCACTTAGGATACAGTCGCCCTTTCTAATTTATCTGGCGGTGAAGTTAAGGTTATTCCAATTTTTTTTAGTAGGATGCAACTATAGGGCAAAGTAACCCCCTCACCCACATAAACTGAGATTCCATATTGAGAATTCACGTGCGGGGCGGGGAAGATGGTCACCTATGAGCTCGAGCTAAAAGCCTAACGGAATCATGCTTTTAGTATTTAATTTTTAAATGACTAAG
The DNA here is from genome assembly GCF_014754425.2 of Oryx dammah. Classification (NCBI taxonomy): domain Eukaryota; kingdom Metazoa; phylum Chordata; class Mammalia; order Artiodactyla; family Bovidae; genus Oryx; species Oryx dammah. The sequence continues at coordinate 111,577,797 of NW_024070202.1, forward strand.
ATTTTTAATAACTAGTTGCTCTCTTTGTGTCCCTAGAGACTGGAACAGTCATTTAACCCACTGATCTACCGCCTTTCCTAAATCACCGTTCCGTTCCTCACATATTAAAGTATGAAAGTGAAAATCACACAGTAGTGTCCGACTCTGCGATCCCATGGGCTGTAGCTTGCCGCCCTCCTCTGTCCATGGAATTCTCCAGGCAAGAATACTGGAGTGACGAAAGCAAAAGATAGAAAACAATCATGTGCCCAAATAAAAGCATGAAAAAATGATAATAGGGCAAAAGCAAGTTATGCATCTGAGTGTGTGTGTGCTTAGTTGCTCAGTCGTATTGGATTCTGCCCACCCTATGGACTATAGCCAGCCAGGCTGTCCATGGGATTTCCCCCGCAAGAATGCTGGAGTGGGTTGCCATTTCTTTCTCCAGTGCATCTTCCCGACCCAGGGATTGAACCTGAGTCTCCTGCCTCTTCTCCGTTGGCAGGTGGATTCTTAACCAATGAACCACCTTGGAAGCCCTATGCATCTGAGAGGTAACTATAAGCTAATGTAACAATTCCATCTGTCTTATACCGGACAGACATTCATAGTCCATGGTACAAGGCCTCCATCTAGACCACTAATTTACAATTGCTTAACCATTTAAATCTCAAAAGTTAACTTCATCCCTAAATCACTTATCAAACTATTGATTTTACCTCATATTAAAATGTGGGCATTTTTTAAAGAAAGACAAAGGAAATTCTATTAGAGATTATAAGCAAATCCAAGCAATATACAAACACACAGCATAGCATGAACTGTCATGTGAGTTGCTAAGGCATTTAGAATCAAGAAATGATGTTGGATCAAGATGTTCCCCCCCAAAAAAATACCTCAGGAAAGGATATTTTAGCCAGACTGTAAAGCAAGCGTAAGATTTAGATTGATGGGAGTGAGGGCACTTGAGAATGAACATGTGCTCCTCAGGATTAGGTGGAGTATAAGTAGAGCTGAGAACTCCAGTTGGCAAAGAGTGAGAGAGCAAATTAAGAGAACCAATATTGTAGAATTTATATTTACAATACATATTTATGTTAAATATAATATGAAGGCTGACCTGGAGCAGGAATTGGGGGTGCCAGTGGATTACAATAGTCTTAAATCAGGGATAACATTATCGAGTTAAGCTAGATGTTTTAGGTCACAGTGTGGCAAAAAAAGAGGATACATTGAAAACATTGCCAAAAGACTTAATTATATATGGAGGACATATGTTATTGTGCAACTCAACTTTGTATATTCACAAATACAGGAAAGTTGGGAAGAAGAAGTATTTCATTTTAGATACTAAGAAAAATTACCTAAAGATTTTCAAGCTGGGAAAGAAGAAAGCATGTATGAACCCCCAATTATTGGGTATGAACCCCAAATTACTAAAGGGACCTAGGTGAAGCAGAAAGCCAGGCTGAACACAAAGGTAGACGTGAATAGTGAGACTCACCAAGCGTTTTTACCTCTGTGAAGATGCTCAGATGACAGGCATGCTCCTAATGACAGGTCATTATTTCCTGTTAAAGAGAGATTCACTATTACAGGGTAAAACCAAAAAGTGGAGAATTAAACTCTGAAGTCAGGACAGAGCTCAACCTTATTCACTGCAGTTCTCCCAAAGTCCACCACTGCACACAGTATATCATCACGGTTTTCCAGAGGAGGACAGGAGAAGGTCAAGTGCAAAATTAAGGTTTATTGGCATCACAGAACTTCCCTTTCAAGCCTACGAATAGGATCTACTTCTCACACATTCATTTGTTCACCTTGCATCCAACAAGTATTATGGAGGGCTTACTACATGAAAAATTCTGAAAGAGATGGGAATACCAGACCACCTGACCTACCTCTTGAGCTGCCTATATGCAGGTCAGGAAGCAACAGTTAGAACTGGACATGGAACAACAGACTGGTTCCAAATAGGAAAAGGAGTGCATCAAAGCTGTATATTGTCACCCTGCTTATTTAACTTATATGCAGAGTACATCAGGAGAAACGCTGGACTGGAAGAAGCACAAGCTGGAATCAAGATTGCCGGGAGAAATATCAATAACCTCAGACATGCAGATGACACCACCCTTATGGCAGAAACTGAAGAGGAACTAAAGAGCCTCTTGATGAAAGTGAAAGAGGAGATTGAAAAAGTTGGCTTAAAGCTCAACATTCAGAAAACTAAGATCATCTGGTCCCATCACTTCATGGGAAATAGATGGGGAAACAGTGGAAACAGTAGCAGACTTTAGTTTTGGAGGCTCCAAAATCACTGCAGATGGTGATTGCAGCCATCTGCAATTAAAAGATGCCTACTCCTTGGAAGGAAAGTTATGACCAATCTAGATAGCATATTCAAAAGCAGAGACATTACTTTGCTAACAAAGGTCCGTCTAGTCAAGGCTATGGTTTTTCCAGTGGTCATGTATGGATGTGAGAGTTGGACTGTGAAGAAAGCTGAGCGCCGACAAATTGATGCTTTTGAACTGTGGTGTTAGAGAAGACTCTTGAGAGTCCCTTGGACTGCAAGGAGATCCAACCAGTCCATTCTGAAGGAGATCAGTCCTGGGTGTTCTTTGGAAGGACTGATGCTAAAGCTGAAACTCCAGTACTTTGGCCACCTCATGCGAAGAGTTGACTCATTGCAAAAGACTCCGATGCTGGGAGGTATTGGGGGCAGGAGGAAAAGGGGACGACAGAGGATGAGATAGCTGGATGACATCACCAACTTGATGGACATGAGTCTGCGTGAACTCCGGGAGTTGGTGATGGACAGGGAGGCCTGGCTTGCTGCAATTCATGGGGTCTCAAAGAGTCGGACACGACTGAGCGACTGAACTGAAATGAACTACTATGTGAAAGCACTGTTCTGGGGTCTAGAAATACAAAGTGAGCAAAACAAAAGTCCCTGCCTTGGTGGGGAGAAAGTTAGTGAAAGTTAAGTCGCTCAGACTCTTTGTGACCCCGTGGACTGTAGCCCACCAGGCTTCTCCGTCCATGGGATTCTCCAGGCAAGAATACTGGAGTGGGTTGCCATTTCCTTCTCCAGGGGATCTTCCCAACCCAGGGATCGAATCCAGGTCTCCCGCATTGTGGGGAGACGCTGTAACCTCTGAGCCACCGAGGTGGAAAGAAACAAACCATAAATTATACAGGATATGAGATGGCGGCAAGTACAACGGAGAAAAACAGCCTGAAAGGAGAGAAGGAGTGGGTGTTCAGTTCAGTTCAGTCGCTCAGTCATGTCTGACTCTTTGTGATCTCATGAACCGCAGCAAACCAGGCCTCCCCGTCCATCACCAACTCCCAGAATGTACCCAAACCCATGTCAATTGAGTTGGTGATGCCATCCAACCATCTCATCCTCTGTCGTCCCCTTCTCCTCCTGCCCTCAATCTTTCCCAGGAGTGAGTGTAAATGCTCCCATTTTAAAACTGCTTAGTCAGGGAAGGTCTCACTGAGAAGATGACATTTGAAGAAAGACTTTGGGACTTCCCTGGTTCAGTGCTTAGGACTGTGCAGTTCCCCTGCAGGGGACGCGGGTTCAATCCCTGGTCGAGGAGCTGAGATCCCAAGTGTCTCATGGCATGGCCAAAGTACATAAGTAAATAAATAATTAAAGTGGTCAGAATCAACATTTATAAAAGAAGAAGACTGGAAAAAGGAAAACTTGGAGGTGAAGCAGCACTTCCTGATAAAGATGTTCAAAGCAGAGGGGACGGCAGGTATGCCTGAGGTGGGTGCCTGTCCAGTGTTCTGGAGGGGGTTGGGGAAGACAAGTAGGAGGTGAAGGAACACAGGCAGCTCTTCTCAGGCCTGTGGACCACTGTGAGGACTTTACTTCAGTGAGAAGATGTGGAGCAGAAACATGATATGATCATTCAAACAAGATCCTTCTGTCTGCTGTGCTGAAAGTAGCCCAAAGTGGAGCAGGGCCAGATCAGAGAAAATAGTCAGGGGTCTGTTGTAATAACCCAGGCAAGAAAAGACTGTGACTGGGGAAGATAGTGGTGACGGGGAGCTGGTGAGAAGTGGCAGATCCCAGGTATGTCTGGAAAGAACACCCAGTAGGAGCAAGTAGAGGTTTGAAGATCAGAGTTTAGTCTGGGACAGAGTGAGTCTGAGATGCCTGTTTTCAATCAAATTGAGATATCGAATAGGTGGTGAGTTATGGATGGGAGGAAACACTTGTCCTCTACCAAATTAGGACCAGGTTACCAGTCCCAGCAAATTAATCGACAGCAGATTAACAGGATAAATTTTTACTATGCCTGCAGGAGGACTTCTACAGAGAGAATAGTTCCGCAAACAGCACAAGGTAAAGGTTTATATACCAGCTTAACAAAGGGCAGGGGCACAGGGGAGGGTTAAGTCTTTCAGGGATGGAGGTTTTGATGAGGCTTGTTTAAATGGTCTTTTTTTTTTTCTTTTGGAATGTCCCAGTGCCTGAGGTAAGTCACCTCCCTGATGGGAGACTTGCTGGGGAAAGGGTGGGGCGGCGGGGGTTGGGGGGCAGGTAGCTGACTCACATGAAGCCCTTGCTTTCGTCAGATGAGGGGAGCCCGATAAGTTCTTTCAGCACCTGTTAGATGTTCTCGCTCTGGAGTCATCTTTCTAGCATTTGGCAGCAGGGGGACGGGGGGGCGGCAGGCAGGGGCAGGTTGCTGCACCAGGTCTTTCCTGCTGCACACAAACTTTCTAGCTGTGGCTAACAGGCTTAGTTGCCCCATGGCACATGGGAATCTTAGTTCCCTGATCATCAATCAGCCCTGTGTCCCCTGCATTGGAAAGCATATTCTTAACCACTGGACAACCAGGGAAGTCCCTATACCATTTCTGTTATTTAAAAAAATTTTTTTTCATTACGTGAGTCTGGAGTTAGGGGCGAGGCTGTGCCTAGGAATGTAAGTTTGGGAATTATCAGCAAAAAATCGTGTTTAAAACCAAGGGAATAAGGGCAGAGAGAAAATTTGAACATCGTCTTCTACTGTGACGTTTGTGGTGAAGAGAAACCAATGAAGACAGAGGGAACAAGCAGCTAAGTGGGAAAGTGTGGCAGCCTGGACACCTAGGTGTCTAAGAGAGGAGAGTAATCATTGCATGATAAGTAAGATGTCTGAGGCTTAACCCCAGATTTAACAACATGGAAGTCATTGGTGACGCTGAGAGCACACTTTCAGTAGACTTGTTGGAGTGGCTTTAGTAGCGAATGAAAATTGGAGATAACAATTGTAGCCAACTCTCTCAAAGACTTTACTAAAAAAAAGGAGAGAAATTAGAGCTAGAACAATAAGTGGGATTGAAAGATTTTCAGATCTTTAAGAGAAATACTACATTGGTATTCTGAAGAAAGATCTAGTGAAGATGAGAAACCTGATGATGCAGGAAAGAAAGTGTATTGCTGGAGCAACAGCCTGGGGTGTTAGAAGAGATGGAGTCCAGACCAGGTGACAGGAGATGAGCCCTGGAACCTGCGAGGAGGACTTGGCCTCTGCTGGGTCGTGGCCAGGACAGACAGCAAACTACATGCTGGCCAATGCAGGTATGGGGGTGGCTTCAGTGAATCTGGTGAGTGTTTCCATATGATTGCAACAGACACCCGTTGGTAATGACCTGAATGAGAAGAGGCAGTATGTATATGAGTATGCAGTTTGTTAGGGCGGAAAAAACAACATTTAGGCCATTATATTCCAGCATCGCATTGTTATCAACTCTCCCTTCTTGGTCTTAATGTCTCAGCCCTAACAGAAGTAAAAAACTGATTATTTTGGTTTTAGACATAGAGAATACAGAGCAAAAATGAAAAAACTAAAAGTTTTTGGAGGACAAATGAAGAGCCACAGGATATAAAATCTGGGTGAGAGATTTAAGCTTGTCAACAGAGGGGCAGCAACTGGAGGCCTCAGAAAGATGACCTCTAATAAAGAACAAGAGTGGCCTTGTACTGCAGGCTGGAAGACACCCGGGCCTGAGGCTGGGGAAAGTGTGGCATGGAGGGCAAGCTTAATTAAAAATTATAGCATAATTTGGCCATGATTTAAATTAGGCTGACCTTTGCAGACAAGGTTGAAACAGTCACCTCTAGAAACCCAGAGGGGGAAGTGGCAGGCAGCCTCTCAAATGCTCCCAGTCATTGCCCCTCTTGGTGTTCACACCCTTGTGTGATCTCCCCTTGAGTGTGGCTGGACCCACTGGCTAATTCACTTCTAATTAATAGAATATGGCCACATGAGTAATGGGATGTCACTTCTGTAATTAGGACCACCCCCCCCTTTCTCTCTCTCTCTCATCTCTTGCTCTGCCTGAAACAAGCTGTCACATCAATCGTCTCTCTCATACCTCTACCACCCTAAATTTCAGCCATATTTATTGATACTCCTCACTATCTCAAACACAAATTCAGCTAAATTGATCAGGCTGTTACCATTTTACATTGACATTTATAAGAGAAATTTGATCAAGTCAAACGGATAGATTAAAATATATTTAAACATTTAACCATCTAGAAATTATCTAGAAATTATTTCAAATCCTAAAAGATGATGCTGTTAAAGTGCTGCACTCAATATGCCAGCAAATTTGGAAAACTCAGCAGTGGCCGCAGGACTGGAAAAGGTCGGTTTTCATTCCAATCCCACAGAAAGGCAATGCCAAAGAATGCTCAAACTACCGCACAATTGCACTTAGCTCACACACTAGCAAAGTAATGCTCAAAATTCTCCAAGCAAGGCTCCATTAGTACATGAACCGAGAACTTCCAGATGTACAAGCTGGATTTAGAAAAGGCAGAGGAACCAAAAATCAATTTGCTAACATCCTTTGGATCATAGAAAAAGCAAGAGAATTCCAGAAAAACGTCTACTTCTGCTTTATTGACTATGCCAAAGGCTTTGACTGTATGGATCACAACAAGCTGTGGAAAATTCTTAAAGACATGGGAATACCAGACCACCTGACCTGTCTCCTGAGAAATCTGTATGCAAGTCAAGAAGCAACAGTTAGAACCAGATATGGAACAATGGACTGGTTCCAAAGTGGGAAAGGAGTACGTCAAGGCTGCATATTGTCACTCTGCTTATTTAACTTATATGCAGAGTACAACATGTGAAATGCCACGCTGGAGGAAGCGAAAACTGGAATCAAGATTTCTGAGAGAAATATCAATAACCTCAAATATGCAGATGATACCACCCTTATAGCAGAAAGCAAAGAGGAACTAAAGAGCCTCTTGATGAAAGTGAAAGAGGAGAGTGAAAAAGCTGGCTTAAAACTCAACATTCAAAACACTAAGATCATGGCATCTGGTCCCATCACTTCATGGCAAATAGATGGGGAAACAATGGAAATAGTGACAAACTTTATTCTCTTGGGCTCCAAAATCACTGCAGATAGTGACTGCAGCCGTGAAATTAAAAGACACTTGCTCCTTGGAAGAAAAGCTATGACCAACCTAGACAGCATATTAAAAAGGAGAGACATAACTTTGCCAACAAAGGTCTGTCTAGTCAAAGCCACGGTTTTTCCAGTAGTCATGTATGGATGTGTTAGTTGGACCATAAAGAAAACTGAGCACTAAAGAATCGATGCTTTTGAACTGTGGTGTTGAAGACTCTTGAGAGTCCCTTGGACAGCAAGGAGATCAAACCGGTCAATCTTAAAGGAAATCAGTCCTGAATATTCATTGGAAGGACTGTTGCTGAAGCTGAAGTTCCAATACTTTGGCCACCTGATGCAAGGAACTGACTCACTGGAAAACACCCTGATGCTGGGAAAGGTTGAAGGCAGGAAGAGAAGGGGACGACAGGGGATGAAATGGTTGGATGGCATCACTGACTCAATGGACACGAGTCTGAGCAAGCTCCGGGAGTTGGTGATGGACAGGGAAGCCTGGAGTGCTGTAAGCCATGGGATCGCAAAGTCAGACACAACTAAGCAACTAAACTGAACTGAACCGAGAAATTATCTGGGAGTTTTAAAGGAATCCAAGTATGAAGCTGAGGAACACTTGGCCAAAATGTGATTACAAATGACCCCTGGGCAAAATATCATTTTACAAATGTGAAATTTGTCCTACAAAGGAGGACTGAGGATTTGGAGAAGTTGAGAACTGATAACTCTTACTTACCATTGACTTTGGACTATAACAAGAGAAATGATCAATAAAGACTAAAATATATGAAAGAGAACATGATTTTAGCAAGGGATAAGAGTTAAAAAGGAAAAAACAAAACTGATCACATGATTGTATACATAGATACTCCAAAATAATCTTCAGATATTAGGATTAATGAGTGAAGTTAGCAAGGTCACTGGATACAAGGTTAGTTTACAAAAATCAATTTCTATATACCAACAATAAAGAAACAGGAAATTAAACCCTTAAAGTAAAACCATTTACCTTTTGAAAAACAAATACCTAATAGTAAATATGATGAAAATGCACCAAACCTATATACTGAATATTACAAAGTGATATTGAGGAGAACTTTTAAAAGACCTAAGTAAATAGAATGTCATTTTTGTGACTTAGAAACTGCCTAGATTCAACACAATGCCAATCAGAATCCCAGGAAGGTTTATGGGGGTGTGAGTGTGTTTGTGTCTCTGTGTGTAACTTGCCAAGCTGATTCTAAAATATATGTGAAATGCAAAAGGCTGAGAAGAGCCAAGACCGTCTTGAAGGAGAATGAAGCCTGGAGACTTCACTGCCAGATATCAAAACCTAGCTTTTCAAAGCTATGGTAATTAAGCCAGTGATATTAACACAAAGATGGACGAATGGACCTGTGAGGAACAACACAAACAGTTCAGAAATAGACCCATACCTAAGGTTACCTGATTTATAATAGAGGTGACCAGGCACCGCAGTGAAGAAGGGCAAGTCTTTTCAACAATTGGTCATGGATATCCTCAGGGGGAGAAATCTTGGCCTCTACCTCTTACCAGATGGGTTACTGATTTAAATGTGGAAGAAAACTCAGAAAAACATTGTTATGATCTTGAAGTAGGCATAAAGTGCTTAAACAAGATGCAGAAAGTACTCATCATAATGAAAAAAAATGATAAAGTTAACTATATTATAATTAAGAACTTCTGTTCTTCAAAAGACAACATTAAGATATTCAAAAGGCAGGGCAAATAATAGATCCACTATACTCATATCTGACGAAAGCCTTGTCAATAGATTATATAAAGAACTCCTACAAGACAATTTGAAAAAGGAGACAAAATGTTAGAACGTGATCAAATACAACCCACCTTATACTGGCACGCTGAAAGAACAAACGTACAAATGTCTAATAAGTATAAAAAGGCACTCAATTTCACTACTTACCAGAGAAATGGAAGTAAAACCATAATGTAATACCACTACAGACATACCAGAATAGCTCAAACAAAAAGAAATACAGACGATACCAAGTGTTAGTAAGGATGTGAAACCACCAAAATCCTTATACACTGAATCAGGACTGTAGGACTATAAATTGGTACAACCACTTTGGAAAATTAGGGGTTAGCAGCAGCAAAGTTTGTACAAACCTTGAATACTCAATAAATAGCATTCTACTCCAAGGTCTACAGCTAGCAGCTATGTACGTGTGTATGTGTATTTACCAAAACACGTGCACAAGCGTATTCAAGGGCTTCCCTGGTGGCTCAGTGGTAAAGAATCCGCCTGCCCTCGTAGGAAACATGGGTTCAACCCTGGTCCGGGAAGATCCCACATGCCACAGAACAACAAAGCCTGTGTGCCACAACTATTGAGCCTGTGCTCTAGAGCCGGGGAGCCGTGATGACTGAGCTCACATGCCAGGACTACTGAAGCCCGAGCACCCTAGAGCCCATGCTCCTCAGCAAGAGAGGCCACCACAAGCAGAAGTCTGCGCGTCGTAATCAGAGAGTGGTCCCCGCTTGCCGCAACTAGAGGAAGCCTGCACACAGCAATGAGGAGCGAGCACAGCCAAAAATAAATCCGTAAATAAAATTATATAAAAACGAATGTTAAAAAAAGTGCCATGACTAATAGGCACAGATCGGAAACATCTAAATGTCCATGAACAGTGGAATGAATAAATTGTGGTCAGTTTACAGAAAGGACTACCCTACAACAATGCAAACAAACAATCTCCAACTACATGCAATGAACAAGCAGCCATTAAAAAAGAATTTGTACCATATGATTTTGTTTATTTGAAATTCCTTAACGAGTAAAACTTACCCATGATGTTAGAAGTCGGGACAGCTGGTCATCCCTGGCGAGCTAGTGACTGGGGAGAATGGGAGGGTCATTTCTAGGTGCTCAGGATGTTCTCCTCCTGGATTTGGGTACTGGGTAAACAAGTGCATTCCCTTGGTGAAAATTATTTAAGCCATTTCTATTTATATGTTATCTTTCAATAATAAGTTTGCCTTAAGATCAAGGAGAAGAGAAAGAGCCAGCAAAGAAGACTGAAGAGCATCAACAACGATGGAGGAAAATCAGAGTGTCATGTCCCAAAAGCCAGGTGAAAACAGCTGATGAAGAAGGAAGAGGTGTACCCATAATATATGAAGAACTGCAACAACTTAACAATTTAAAAAAAAATCCCAAATGGTATAAACAACAGAAAGACAAATGAAGTGTTAGTCGCTCAGTCATGCCCAAATCTTTGGGACCCCATGGACGTCAGCCCACCAGGCTCCTCTGTCTATGGGATTTTCTCCTCCTATGCGATTTTCCAGGCAAGGGTACTGGAGTAGGTTGCCATTTCCTTCTCCAGGGGCTCTTCCTGACCCAGGGATCGAACCCAGGTCTCTTGCATTGCAGGCAGATTCTTTACCGACTGAACTACAAGGGAAGTCCGACAAACAGAGGATTTGAATAGCCATTTCTCCAAAGAAGACGTGTGAGTGGCTAACAAGCACATGAAAAGATGGTTAATATCATCAATCATTAAGGAAATGCAAATCAAAACCACAGTGAGACACCACTTCTCACCCACTAGTACGACAACGATAAAAAAAAAAAGGACAATAACAAGTGTTAGCAGGGAGGTCGAGAAATCAGAACCCTCAGACATTGCTGGTGCAGTGTAAAATGGTGCAGCCATTTGGAAAACAGTCTGTCAGCTCTGCAAAATGTAAATCAGGAAATGTTACCCTATGAGCCAGCAATTACACTCCTAGAAGCATAATTTTCATTTCAGCCAAGAGGAATGAAAACATATAGCCACACAAAACCTTGTATATGAACATTCATAGCAACATTGTTCATAATAGCCCCAAAGTAGAAACAACCCAAATGTCCATCAACTGATGAAAGGATAAAGCAAACGTGGTATACCCATATAGTGGAATATTATTCAGCAGTAACAGGGAATGAAATACTAATACATGCTACAACATGGGTAAACCTCAAAAGCATTATGGTAAGGGGAAGGAACTAGACACAAAAGGCCACAATTGTATGGGACCATTTATATAAAATGTCTAGAATGTGCAAATATAGACACAGAAGGCAGAGTAGTTATTGCCTGGGACTGGAGGGGGAGGAGAGGATGGGGGGAAAGAGGAGTGACTGCTAAATTATACAAGGTTTTCTGAGGGACAATGGAAATGTTCTAAAATTAGATTATGGTGGTGGTATAAACAGAATACTGTAAATATACTAAAAACCACTGAATTGTACAGTTTCAAAGGGTGAGCTTTATAGTATGTAAATCACTTCTCAAAGTTTGCTTTTTTTTTATTTTAAAGAAGGAAGTGGTGATTACTCAGGAGAACTTGCTTAGGCACCCCTCCCACCAACAGATTCTACTTCTAGAAAAAGGATATTTGCTCAGGTGGAAAGTTCCAGATGACTTATTTAGGGATAAAATAAATCCTCTATGCATTAATAAAGAAGACCTCTGAGCCATTGGTCAAAGACCTGTGGAAAGTTCTCCCAAGGAATCAGTTGCTTGAAAATAAGGGCTTTAAGTCCTGAAAGGCAGTAAAACATTACATCAGACTTAAATACTTTGAGGTTCCACAAAAGAAAATACTAGAAGCATTTTCAATCACTGTACCTAAAAGGATTGAGAGGGAGATGGGGGTTGGAAAGGGAAAAGAAGTTCTGCTGAAAAAAGGACAGCATCAGAGACCTCTCTGGCGGTCCGGGGGCAAAGACTCCGCACTCCCAATGCAAGGAACCAGGTTCAATTCCTGGTCAGATCCCACATGCTACAACTAAGACCCAGGGCAGTCAAATAAATACATAATAAAAAAAAAAAATTTAAAGACAGCATCAGAACAGTTTAGGCTAAAAGCTCAAACACTGAGAAGTGAATCAAGTGTTCAGATTCTCTGAAAACATATACAATCTGGATAGAGTGAATCCAGGTTTTTTCACTGAATCCCAAGATGTTTCAATTAAAAAGTACTCCCTGCATTCTCTATAACATATAATGAAAACAATTAAGAATGACTTCATTTGGTAAGTAACAAGCTAAAGAACTCATTATGTAAAAATACAGCATAATTAGACAAACATAAAAGAGTTTAAAATGTTTGCATAAATGTTTTAAAGTCTGAGTCACACATGACCATTTATTTATTCATTCAAAATACATTTACTTAATGTTTGCTTTCGTCCACGCCCTGCAGGAATATAGCCAGTGGAGGGAGGAGAGGGATACACAGGATTCAAGAAAGCAAAATGATCATTAAAAAAAACGAAGAAGCAAGCAAACAAGAGGAAAGCAAGGGACGGAGAGAGGAAGGATAAAAGTATAAAGGGATGAGGAGCAGAGTCAGCAATGCCAAGAGAAGATCAGGTTGGCAATGAGGCAACCCAGACCTCCTGCTCCCAAGAGCATAGTGACCTGGGTCCTTTCAGCAGCCTCTAAATGCATTATTATCTAGGATCTCAGAGGCACTGTGTGTGACCAGGACCCTGCTGTCAGGACCACAGTTGGTGATTACCTGAGTCAGGGGTGGATGAGCGCCTACCCTTTGGCTAGTCAGTCTTCCCAATAACAAGATCCTACCCCTGATTTCTTCCACTGTCCCAAGTCCATGGTGGTGCCCTCCTCAACCTCTTGTACCTTCTTAGTAGGTTTGAGCTGTAAGGTCCGCCACACCTCTTGTCCCCTCCAGCCCCTACAGACAGCTGGGCATTGCTGTCGTAAACACATGTGCTAACATACATCCCAGGAAGGCAATGCCTCTATTGTTTTGAAGCTCTGGTTTTCTACAAGATTATGGCAACCTTCTGACATGTTGCTTTGCAATTCTCCGTGTTCTAATGGCTGTTGACTGAAGACTTACTCCTACCGTTCAAAGAAGAGTATGTTCCAAATCAGTATCTTTAATATAAGAAATGTTTCCAACTGCAGAAATTCATCCCTAACTTGAGGAGAAAATATTTTCCCACTGATGAAATTTATCAAACTGGTGTATAATCTTCTGGGAAGAAAAATAGTAGCAGAGATAAAGCTTCAGCTGGGAACCATATGTTTCAAAACTCAACCGTTTTAAACTAAGGGCAATAAATCCTTGACAGAGTGGGTTCATTCTGCAGTGCTGACACACTCACACCACCTGTGAAGTTTTTGCAAAAAGTTTCACTGAACTTGGAATACTGCACTAAAAATTGACCTCATAATTTACTTTTTGAACACTTTCATACAAATACTATTCTAGGATAACCTTAAGAGAATGACCAATTGCTTAATAGTTTATTATCTTATAAAAGAAAATAATGTGTAACCGTCAGTGTACACGGGCAGAAACTTCTCAGTAAAGACATTCGTTATACCCATAATTTTATTGTTTTTCATATCATATTGTTTTACAAGCCAATGTCCTTTTAAATTAGGCTGGGTTCTAGCAGAAAATACTTCGGCACCTGATGCAAAGAGCTGGTTCACTGGAAAAAGCCCCTGATGCTGGGAACGACTGAGGGCAGGAGGAGAAGGCGGCAACAGAGGATGAGATGGCGGGATGATGTCATCAACTTAATGGACATGAGTTCGAGCAAATTCTGGGAGATAGCAAAAGGACAGGGAAGCCTGGTGTGCTGCCGTTCATGGGGTCACAAAGAGTCGGACATGACTTAGCGACTGAACAACAGCAACTAGCAGAAAATGGTAAGTTTTTTCTAAGGTATTGTCATTTCTATTCTCAGAGCATAATGATTACATGTGTTTTTAATAGCATTTTCAAGAATCCACTCTATTGTCTGTTCCAGATAACTGTTTTTGTATACTGAATACCAAAACTAGCATCATTTGTTAGTATAAACAAACCAATTCTATTCTATCCAATGGCTAAGTGGACAGGGACTTAACGACATCTACCTCTCTGTTGCTCACTATTATTTTCTATAACATTTCTGTTTGAATGTTAGCATCGTTGTTTTTAAATTACTGCCTTTTTTGCAGATCCAAAAGAAATGAAAATTGCCCACAGCCTGTCTTCCAAAAAGAACCACTTTTACCATTTTGCTGCATTTGCTCTCAGTCTTGAAAAGCAACATTTCTATTTAATTTAAAAACATTTTTTCTCTTAAAAGGTATACATGCTCATTCAAGAAATCTGTGAAATGTTCTTGATAAACTTGTGTTTTCAAGACATGATGTTAGTGAAATACAAAGATCTGAGGAAACAGGACTCATGTGTCGGGAGTACTAAGTGAGAAAATCTTTCAGTAAGGCAGTGTGGTAGTATTTGTCATTAAATACATGTGTACT